>NC_041410.2:47906757-48024283 GCF_900747795.2 Erpetoichthys calabaricus | reverse complement strand
GGTAATGTTTGACTAAAATCTACAGCGAGTAAAACGACATTAGCTCCTATTTTTTTTTTTACGATCTCTGAGATGTTGCTTTTTTTCGGTTCAAGGCTTCATAAGCTCTTTTATGTTGTATGGTGTACTTATCCAAACCATCATCTTTGAATGTTGCAAGACTTTCGCCTTGTATGTAGATCGGGGTAATTACATTCATTGCATTCCTAGTCTGAATCACAATGTGATTGTATGGGTGGTTACCTGGCACTGTAGGGTTGCCACCCGTCCTTTAAAATACGGAATCGTGCCGCGTTTGAGAATGAAATTGCGCGTCCCGTTTTGAATCAATACTGGACGGGATTTATCCCGTATTTTTTTTATCATTTTTTTTTTTAAAGCAGCGTCTCATGCAAATCATCCCACACGCATTTTATGAAGATGCCTCCTTTCCTACTTTTGATTGGGTAATACTTGATGTCATCGTTAGTTTGATTGGTGTTTTTAACTGTCCAGTGAGTAGGGCGTGTCTTTCAACCGTAAGCAGATTTTTTGCACTGGTATCACTGACCTCGACGACGGCGACGTTATACGTCAAAAATAAATTACGATAAATGACGATTTTAGCGATACTTTATTACGACGGCGGCTACATAGACACGATCAAATAAAAACAAAAAAATCAAATAATCATTCTACATTTTCAAAACGTCGAAAAAACGACGGAATGAAAAAAAGGCCCACCCGACGACCCACCCATTCCATTTTTATATATATAGATATACACATATATTATATATATATATATATATATATATATATATATATATATAATATATACACATATATTATATATATATATTATATATATATATATAATATATACACATATATTATATATATATATATTATATATATATATATATATATATATATATATATATAAAGTGGTGTGAAAAACTATTTGCCCCCTTCCTGATTTCTTATTCTTTTGCATGTTTGTCACACAAAATGTTTCTGATCATCAAACACATTTAACCATTAGTCAAATATAACACAAGTAAACACAAAATGCAGTTTTTAAATGGTGGTTTTTATTATTTAGGGAGAACAAAAAATCCAAACCTACATGGCCCTGTGTGAAAAAGTAATTGCCCCCTGAACCTAATAACTGGTTGGGCCACCCTTAGCAGCAATAACTGCAATCAAGCGTTTGCGATAACTTGCAATGAGTCTTTTACAGCGCTCTGGAGGAATTTTGGCCCACTCATCTTTGCAAAATTGTTGTAATTCAGCTTTATTTGAGGGTTTTCTAGCATGAACCGCCTTTTTAAGGTCATGCCATAGCATCTCAATTGGATTCAGGTCAGGACTTTGACTAGGCCACTCCAAAGTCTTCATTTTGTTTTTCTTCAACCATTCAGAGGTGGATTTGCTGGTGTGTTTTGGGTCATTGTCCTGTTGCAGCACCCAAGATCGCTTCAGCTTGAGTTGACGAACAGATGGCCGGACATTCTCCTTCAGGATTTTTTGGTAGACAGTAGAATTCATGGTTCCATCTATCACAGCAAGCCTTCCAGGTCCTGAAGCAGCAAAACAACCCCAGACCATCACACTACCACCACCATATTTTACTGTTGGTATGATGTTCTTTTTCTGAAATGCTGTGTTCCTTTTACACCAGATGTAACGGGACATTTGCCTTCCAAAAAGTTCAACTTTTGTCTCATCAGTCCACAAGGTATTTTCCCAAAAGTCTTGGCAATCATTGAGATGTTTCTTAGCAAAATTGAGACGAGCCCTAATGTTCTTTTTGGTTAACAGTGGTTTGCGTCTTGGACATCTGCCATGCAGGCCGTTTTTGCCCAGTCTCTTTCTTATGGTGGAGTCGTGAACACTGACCTTAATTGAGGCAAGTGAGGCCTGCAGTTCTTTAGACGTTGTCCTGGGGTCTTTTGTGTCCTCTCGGATGAGTCGTCTCTGCGCTCTTGGGGTAATTTTGGTCGGCTGGCCACTCCTGGGAAGGTTCACCACTGTTCCATGTTTTTGCCATTTGTGGATAATGGCTCTCACTGTGGTTCGCTGGAGTCCCAAAGCTTTAGAAATGGCTTTATAACCTTTACCAGACTGATAGATCTCAATTACTTCTGTTCTCATTTGTTCCTGAATTTCTTTGGATCTTGGCATGATGTCTAGCTTTTGAGGTGCTTTTGGTCTACTTCTCTGTGTCAGGCAGCTCCTATTTAAGTGATTTCTTGATTGAAACAGGTGTGGCAGTAATCAGGCCTGGGGGTGGCTACGGAAATTGAACTCAGGTGTGATACACCACAGTTAGGTTATTTTTTAACAAGGGGGCAATTACTTTTTCACACAGGGCCATGTAGGTTTGGATTTTTTTTCTCCCTAAATAATAAAAACCATCATTTAAAAACTGCATTTTGTGTTTACTTGTGTTATATTTGACTAATGGTTAAAAGTGTTTGATGATCAGAAACATTTTGTGTGACAAACATGCAAAAGAATAAGAAATCAGGAAGGGGGAAATAGTTTTTCACACCACTGTGTATATATATATATATATATATATATATATATATATATATATATATATATATATATATATATATATATATATATATATATACACATATATATATATATATATATATATATATATATATATATATATATATATATATATATATATATATATATATATATGTATATACTAGCAAAATACCCGCGCTTCGCAGTGGAGAAGTAGTGTGTTAAAGAGGTTATGAAAAAAAAAAAGGAAACATTTTTAAAATAACGTAACATGATTGTCAATGTAATTGTGTTGTCATTGTTATGAGTGTTGTTGTCATATATATATATATATATATATATATATATACACATATATATATATATATATATATATATATATATATATACACACATATATTATATATATACACATATATTATATATATATATATATATATATATACACACACATATTTTATATATATATACACATATATATTATGTATATAAAATATATGTGTGTATATATATATATATATATATATAATATATGTGTGTATATATATATATATATATATATATATATATATATGACAGCAACACTCATAACAATGACAACACAATTACATTGACAATCATGTTACGTTATTTTAAAATGTTTCCTTTACTTTTTCAAAACCTCTTTACCACACTACTTCTCCGCTGCGAAGCGCGGGTATTTTGCTATATATATATATATGTATATATGTATGTGTGTGTGTATATGTATGTATATACAGAACTGGGCAAAAGTTTTAGGCAGGTGTGAAAAAATGCTGTAAACAAAGAATGCTTTCAGAAATATAAATAATGATTATTGTTATCAATTTACAAAATGCAAAGTGAGCGAACAAAAGCAAAATCTAAATCAAATCAATATTTGGTGTTACTACCTTTTACCTTCAAACTATGCAGGTGCTAATGATCATCAATGTCACACGTAGGTTGAAACACAGTCATTAACTGAAACAGAAACACCTGCGTAGGAGGCTTAAAACTGGGTGAGGAACAGCCAAACTCTGCTACCAAGGTGAGGTTGTGGAAGACAGTTTCATGTCATGGCAAGATTGAGCACAGCAACAAGTCACAAGGTGGTTATACAGTAATCCCTCCTCCATCGCGGGGGTTGCGTTCCAGAGCCACCCGCGAAATAAGAAAATCCGCTAAGTAGAAACCATATGTTTATATGGTTATTTTTATATTGTCATGCTTGGGTCACAGATTTGCGCAGAAACACAGGAGGTTGTAGAGAGACAGAAACGTTATTCAAACACTGCAAACAAACATTTGTCTCTTTTTCAAAAGTTTAAACTGTGCTCCATGACAAGACAGAGATCACAGTTCTGTCTCACAATTAAAAGAATGCAAACATATCTTCCTCATCAAAGGAGTGCGTGTCAGGAGCAGATCATGTCACAGAGATAGAGAAAAGCAAACAAATCAATAGGGCTGTTTGCCTTTTAAGTATGCGAAGCACCGCGGCACAAAGCTGTTTGTTGAAGGCGGCAGCTCACACCCCCTCCGTCAGGAGCAGACAGAGAGAGAGAGAGTTTGTTTTTCAAGCAAAAATCAATACGTGCCCTTCGAGCTGACATGCAGCTGCACAAAAGATAGCAACGTGAAGATAATCTTTCAGCATTTTTAGACGAGCGTCCGTATCGTCTAGGTGTGCGAACAGCCCCCCTGCTCAATCCCCCTACGTCAGGATCAGAGAAACTCAGCGCAAGAGAAAGATAAAAGTAAGCTGGGTAGCTTCTCAGCCATCTGCCAATAGCGTCCCTTGTATGAAATCAACTGGGCAAACCAACTGAGGAAGCATGTACCAGAAATTAAAAGACCCATTGTCCGCAGAAACCCGCGAAGCAGCGAAAAATCCGCGATATATATTTAAATATGCTTACATATAAAATCCGCGATGGAGTGAAGCCGCGAAAGGCAAAGCGCGATATAGCGAGGGATTACTGTACTGCATCAGCAAGGTCTCTCCCAAACAAAGATTTCAGAGCAGACTGGGGTTTCAAGATGTGCTGTTCAAGTTCTTTTGAAGAAGCACAAAGAAACAGGCAACGTTGAGGATCGTAGACGCAGTGGTCGGCCAAGGAAACTTAGTGCAGCAGATGAAAGACACATCAAGTTTATTACCCTTCGAAATCGGAAGATGTCCAGCAGTGCCATCAGCTCAGAACTGGCAGAAACCAGTGGGACCCAGGTACACCTATCTACTATCTGGAGAAGTCTGGCCAGAAGTGGTCTTCATGGAAGAGTTGCAGCCAAAAAGCCATACCTCCGACGTGGAAACAAGGCCAAGCAAGTCAAGTATGCACGAAAACATAGGAACTGGGGTGCAGAAAAATGGCAGCAGGTGCTCTGGACTGATGAGTCAAAATTTGAAATATTTGGCTGTAGCAGAAGGCAGTTTGTTCGTCGAAGGGCTGGAGAGCAGTACAATAATGAGTGTCTGCAGGCAACAGTGAAGCATGATGGAGGTTCCTTGAATGTTTGGGGCTGCATTTCTGCAAATGGAGTTGGAGATTTGGTCAGGATTAATGGTGTTCTCAATAGCTGAGAAATACAGGCAGATACTTATCCATCATGCAATACCATCAGGGAGGCATATGATTGGCCCCAAATTTATTCTGCAGCAGGACAACGACCCCAAACATACAGCCAAAGTCATTAAAGACTATCTTCAGCGTAAAGAAGAACAAGAAGTCCTGGAAGTGATGGTATGGCCCCCACAGAGCCCTGATGTCAACATCATCGAGTGTGTCTGGGGTTACATGAAGAGACAGAAGGATGTGAGGAAGCCTACATCCACAGAAGATCTGTGGTTAGTTCTCCAAGATGTTTGGAACAACCTACCAGCTGAATTCCTTCAAAAACTGTGTGCAAGTGTACCTAGAAGAATTGATGCTGTTTTGAAGGCAAAGGGTGGTTACATCGAATATTGATTTGATTTAGATTTCTCTTTTGTTCATTCACTGTATTTTGTTGATTGATGAAAATAAATGATTAACACTTCCATTTCTGAAAGCATTCTTTGTTTACAGCATTTTTTCACACCTGCCTAAAACTTTTGCACAGTACTGTATATAATGTGTTTGTATATATGTGCGTGTGTGTATATATACTGTGTGTGTGTGTGTGTATATATATATATATATATATATATATATATATATGTATATATAATGTGTGTGTATGTATGTATGTATGTATGTATAATATATATATTGTAACAGATGAAGCGCTTGTCCACCTCTCGAACCCTCAGGTACCACTCTTCAGACCAGGTGAAAATATAATAACTATTTATTTTGTTATTATAATACAGTAGTGCACCAAGCACTCTCCTCCACATACTCATAAACACAATAAACTATTCTCCAAACAATCCTCCACTCCCAGACACTTAGCCCACCTTCCTCCCAGCTCAGCTCAGCGTCTGGGCTTACCCATAGTCCTTTTATAGCCCCCGACCCGGAAGTGGTTCCAAACCAAACCCACAAGTCCATTTCCTTCCGGGTCAGGGCAAGCAGTCCTCCTCTTCATCCCGGGAGCATGTCACTTCCTTGAGTCACGTGACTGACATGCACTCCCGGGTTATAGGGCATACAAGAGTCCATGAGGCCCTTCACAGCGACTCCTGGCGGCCCCCAAGGTATCCAGCAGGGCTGTGTATAGAAACTACAAAGTCCATGAGGCCCTGCTGGAACTCGGGGCACCAATATGCTGTCCGGAGGGCTCCTCCTAGCGGCCTGGGGGTGAGGGCCGGACTGGAAAGCCGGCAATCCTCCACAGTTCCCCCCTCTCAGCGAGGCCAACTGGGGCGGAGCGTTGGTCCCCGCGAGGGACGTTCTCCTCCAAGAGGACGTGTCGTCCGGACCCTGGCGACGATGTCGAGACCCCCCAGCGAACCTTGGGGGAACAGTGTAACGGTTAACCCACCGCTCCCCTGTCCTCCGGGGACAACTTCGCCATAGGTGGCCCGGTTGATGGCAGTTGTAACACCGCCGCCGTCCTCCTGGTCGCCTCTCTTCTTGGGACCTAAAACACCTTGGAAACTCCGTCAGGGTTAGCTCCGCCGTGTCCTCTGCCAAGGAGGGAATTATAGCCGCTTTGCTGCTCTCTGCCCTTTTCTTTATTTTGTTAGGTGACCCTCGTTTTATTTCGGGGATCTCCTGCTTTTTCTGGGGCTTGTGCACAGCATGAGGCTCTCTATGGAAAAGAGAGAGCCTCTTTGCTGTTTGCACGCCCGTTGTCCTGTGTATTATTGGAGGCGGCGTCATTAGTACCACATCGCTCCAGGTAACAGCACTATCCAGCCGCCCCGGTTCGATTGGCACTTCCTCCGCCCCTCCGGTAACCAACGGCAACCCCTTTTCCACGCGGGTCGGGCTCTTAACGTCCGCATTAGTCCAGAGCAGCGTCTGATACCGCTGCTCCGGTTCTAACGGACAATTTCCCGACCACTCCGTCATCGTGCCACATTCCACTGTCGGGCACACAGCGCTTTGGCAACCGCAACTTATTAAACGCGGTTCCGATTCACACTGCGTCCCCTTATTATATACGGCGCAGATTTCACTCACCTGCACCGCCGAATCAATCGAGGCCGGGGCTTCACGGCCTAACCGCCGAAGGTATTCCTACAGTCCCCTCAACGGCGTTTCGGCTGCAGCTCCCAGCTCCTCCACTCGCTTCCTTAACTCATTTAGTCCCTGGAAGACAATATTTAGGGGCTCGAGATATTCGTCGAGCTCCCCTAAGTTTGGAAAGTTATTTGTCTCGGCCGGCAGTAAGGCTACTTCCTTATTTTGGTCACCTGCCGACCGGGACCCAATGAGCACGTCCACTCCTGGCACGTGCTCTGCTGGGCTTCGCAAGGCCTCCTGGGATTTGGAGTCTTTAGAGGAACGGGTAGCCTCCTGCGGCTGGCTGCGGTCTGCCTTTTTAACTTTGCCGGCAGACACTACAGTCACTTCCCGCCCCTCTCTCTTTTTATTTGAAATTGGCGCTGCTTCGCTCGCCGCCCCCTTCCCCTTCAGGGAGCGCAGACGCGTTGGGGAATTATTGACCTCACCGACGGCTCCCAACTGACCTTCTTCCTGGTTGCCGTTGCGCGAGGTCACGTGGAGACATCCCACGAATGGGTTGGCCGCTTCCATCCGACTTCCAGCCCGACTTGCCTTCTGGGTATCGCGGCCATCTTGCCACGGTACGAGGCAGGTATCCGATCCAGCGGTTGTTTTCCGAAGGCAGGCCTCTGCAAAATAGGAATAAACTATCCCTTGCCCATCGGGCGTTGCCCCAGCACATACCTCCGGATTCTCCCGCTGTGTCCCCGATTCGTTCAGTGCTGTTGATGCAGCCGATTGCTGGCAGCCTACTTGCAATTGTGCCCTTCGGACTTGCTCAGCTTTTATCGGCTGCCGGTCCCCCTCACACCCAGTCAGGTAAGTCCAGGACAGCTCGGCGTCGGTCGCGGTCTTCACCCAGTTGGTGTTGGCCTTCTTCTTGCCAGACCTTTTCCCCATTGCAGCTGACTGCGTGTCACGGCTCACAATAGCAGCGTTCTTCTTCGCGGGTGGAGTTTTCACCTCCGCGGTTACTAGAGGGACCTTCTTAGGGTTCTCTGCCACAACGAATTTAATTTGTAATGCAGATCCTCTGCCTCCAGACGGCCAGAGTATCCTGCCGACTACGCCAGTGTAACAGATGAAGCGCTTGTCCACCTCTCGAACCCTCAGGTACCACTCTTCAGACCAGGTGAAAATATAATAACTATTTATTTTGTTATTATAATACAGTAGTGCACCAAGCACTCTCCTCCACACACTCATAAACACAATAAACTATTCTCCAAACAATCCTCCACTCCCAGACACTTAGCCCACCTTCCTCCCAGCTCAGCTCAGCGTCTGGGCTTACCCATAGTCCTTTTATAGCCCCCGACCCGGAAGTGGTTCCAAACCATACCCATAAGTCCATTTCCTTCCGGGTCAGGGCAAACAGTCCTCCTCTTCATCCCGGGAGCACGTCACTTCCTTGAGTCACGTGACTGACATGCACTCCCGGGTTATAGGGCATACAAGAGTCCATGAGGCCCTTCACAGCGACTCCTGGCGGCCCCCAAGGTATCCAGCAGGGCTGTGTATAGAAACTACAAAGTCCATGAGGCCCTGCTGGAACTCGGGGCACCAATATGCTGTCTGGAGGGCTCCTCCTAGCGGCCTGGGGGTGAGGGCCGGACTGGAAAGCCGGCAATCCTCCACAATATATATATATATATACATATAAAATTCCTTTCGCGTTTGAAACGGAAATTATGTATGACCATGTGATATGGAAATTACGTATGACCACAGAACATATTATAATACAGGAACTGATTAATAAAGTATCTATCTATCTATCTATCTATCTATCTATCTAACTATCCAACTATCTATCTATCTATCTATCTATCTGTCTGTCTGTCTGTCTGTCTGTCTGTCTGTCTGTCTGTCTGTCTGTCTAATCTAATCACTTCGTTTGTGGACGCCATTTTTGTATCGTCTTTACGAATTGTTATTATTTGTGTGAGAGTTATTTTACTGATATTAAAAAGAAGTAAACACAAACATGCCGATCTATCCCATATAAGTGCTCCCTGCGTCGGCCTCTCCTAGCCCTCCTCTCTGGAATACAGCGCTGAGCTGTCCGCCGCCAGGCGCATTCTGACAGAGAAGTTTTATTTATTCGTCCATTTGACTGTCGCGGAAACTGCCACATTGTAACTTTTTTTTTAGTTGGCAGTACTTGATAGTAGAAGAGATGAGGAAAACAGCTTTGCGTCTTTCTACTTTTTAACTGTGCCGAGCTGTAAACAATGTGAAGACGAGACCGCCTTCACCAGCAAGGGGTCATGAGAACAAAGTAGACACTGGGAGGCACGGAATGTCGGGCTGCTCCGCCGGGTCGAGAACTTCGCAGTTTCGGGCAGCGTTCTCTCTTCTCGCACTGTTTGTGACTCTTCAAGTGCCCTGTTGGCTCCTGGGAGAGTGGAAATCTTTGTGAATGAGTGTAATCGGTGCCATCGAAGCAGGACTCTGTTTGTAAATTACCCTGCACAACTACTTACTGTCCCTTAAGGTGAGTTCGGGTCACTAAAACCCCGCAACATTCAAGGTTGCTTTTGTGATCAATTATTGTAAGAAGATGGAGAGTTTACATCTAAGAAGATGTACAGACCTCTTCATGTAAAGTGTTGGACTTGGGAATTGTTTGGACCTTCTGCCCGTTAAGCATGGAAGGGCAGCGTCCACATTTATCAGAATTATTTTTCTTTTAAATCACAGGCACATAGTGCAAGGTTGTTAGGCAGAAATTTGGACGATCACATAGAAAATGTAATTTCTATAAAATACCGGTCATGTAGCGCCTTTCAAAAGGGATCTACTACCGAGAGATGATCCAAATACATTTTAGCTGCTGTTAGTACTACTTACCTGTTGTGTTATACCGCCTTTAAAATGTAGTTTACCCGAAACCACTCCAGTAGTGCTCAATGTATCTTTACTTCTTAAAATGTTAATGTTTTTCTGTTTAGTAACTTATATACAGTTAAGTATAAGTATTCACAGCGCATCACTTTTTCCACATTTTGTTATGTTACAGCCTCATTCCAAAATGGATTAAATTCATTTTTTTCCTCAGAATTCTACACATATACAACACCCCATAATGACAACGTGAAAAAAGTTTACTTGAGGTTTTTACAAATTTATTAAAAATAACAAAACTGAGAAATCACATGTACATAAGTATTCACAGCCTTTGCTCAATACTTTGTCGATGCACCTTTGGCAGCAATTACAGCCTCAAGTCTTTTTGAATATGATGCCACAAGCTTGGCACACCTATCTTTGGCCAGTTTCGCCCATTCCTCTTTGCAGCACCTCTCAAGGTCCATCAGGCTGGATAGGAAGCGCCAGTGCACAGCCATTTTAAGATCTCTCCAGAGATGTTCAGTCGGATTCAAGTCTGGGCTCTGTCTGGTCCACTCAAGGACATTCACAGAGTTGTCCTGAAGCCACTCCTTTGATATCTTGGCTGTGTGCTTAGGGTCGTTGTCCTGCTGAAAGATGAACCGTCGCCCCAGTCTGAGGTCAAGAGCACTCTGGAGCAGGTTTTCATCCAGGATGTCTCTGTACATTGCTGCAGTCATTATTCCCTTTATCCTGACTAGTCTCCCAGTCCCTGCTGCTGAAAAACATCCCCACAGCATGATGCTGCCACCACCATGCTTCACTGTAGGGATGGTATTGGCCTGGTGATGAACGGTGCCTGGTTTCCTCCAAACGTGACGCCTGGCATTCACACCAAAAAATTCAATCTTTGTCTCATCAGACCAGAGAATTTTCTTTCTCATGGTCTGAGAGTCCTTCAGGTGCATTTTGGCAAACTCCAGGCGGGCTGCCATGTGCCTTTTACTAAGGAGTGGCTTCCGTCTGGCCACTCTACCATACAGGCCTGATTAGTGGACTGCTGCAGAGATGGTTGTCCTTCTGGAAGGTTCTCCTCTCTCCACAGAGGACCACTGGAGCTCTGACAGAGTGACCATCGGGTTCTTGGTCACCTCCCTGACTAAAGCCCTTCTCCCCCGATCACTCAGTTTAGATAGCCGGCCAGCTCTAGGAAGAGTCCTAGTGGTTTCGAACTTCTTCCACTTATGGATGATGGAGGCCACTGTGCTCATTGGAACCTTCAAAGCAGCAGAAATTTTTCTGTAACCTTCCCCAGTTTTGTGCCTTGAGACAATCCTGTCTCGGAGGTCTACAGACAATTCCTTTGACTTCATGCTTGGTTTGTGCTCTTGACATGAACTGTCAACTGTGGGACCTTATATAGACAGGTGTGTGCCTTTCCAAATCATGTCCAATCAACTGAATTTACCACAGGTGGACTCCAATTAAGCTGCAGAAACATCTCAAGGATGATCAGGGGAAACAGGATGCACCTGAGCTCAATTTTGAGCTTCATGGCAAAGGCTGTGAATACTTATGTACACGTGCTTTCTCAATTTTTTTATTTTTAATAAATTTGCAAAAATCTCAAACTTTTTTCACGTTGTCATTATGGGGTGTTGTGTGTAGAATTCTGAGGAAAAAAATGAATTTAATCCATTTTGGAATAAGGCTGTAACATAACAAAATGTGGAAAAAGTGATGCGCTGTGAATACTTTCCGGATGCACTGTACTACATTTTATTTTTTTCCTTTGCACTCAGTGAGCGAAGCCACTGGGTAATCAGCTAGTATATATATAGTATAGAAATTCTAAGCCTAAAAGAACAACGATTTTATGTGACATATTTTGTCATGCTTTAAATCGGGCTTATTTTAAAACCTACATGTATATGTTTGATATCATTCTTTTTACAGTTTATCAAACTTTCTTGTGATGTTGTTAGATTTTTTGATTCTTATTCCATTTTTAAATTATAAACTAAAAAATATCAAGAACTCATGTCCTGCGAGACAAGACTTTGCGCCAAGAGATTTAATCACACCTGGGGCCGGAAATAAAAGACAAAGAGTAGGACAGCTACTGTACAGGCTTTTAAATGTTCAAAGCGCCATGCAAGATTTTTAGCAAGCAAAGCAAGCAGGGGGCGAACCCCCTACTATGTTTATATATAGTAGATACCACATGGGCTGGACTGGCATCCTGGCCAGAAGACGGGATGGTTCTTTACCCGGACTGGAGGCTCCTAACCGGCAGATAGGCATCCTGGCCAGGGAGGAGAAGAGGATCAGACCTGGAAGGAAGGACCAAAAGGGATGGATGGACAGCCCTCTGCAAGGGAAAGACATTGCTGGGGGCTTTTTACTTCCCCACCATGCTAGGAAGTAGCGGCCCCAGATATCAGTGCCCAGTGGGGAACCAGCAGGGCATGCCAGGAGATGTAGTCCGGCAGCACAACCCTGCTGCGGTCACTGGGCGCTGCAAGAGGGCGCTGCAGTGAGACAAGCTCTCTGGTGTAGTGGACTTACATATGACCTGGAAGTGCTTCCATCGGGCAGTGGCCCTGGCACCAGAAGTACTCCCGGGTCCTTAATAAAAGGGACCACACTCCCTTACCCAGGTGAGTCGGAGCTGGGAGGAAGGAAGGCAACACTGAACTGGAAGTGGGCAGTGCAATAGTGAGAGGAGTTGGAAGGAGAAGAGATTATTGTTGGAAGAGAGAGAGAAGCCTGTGCTTGTGTTACATTTTTGTTGATTTTCTTGAGGAGTGTGTGTAATAAATACACTGTTATTTGGACCCGGGACTCTTCGGCTGGGTTTATACCTCACGCAATGTGATGCATGCATCTGCAAATGCTACTGCTGTGCATTTGTTGTACTGTTTATACTTGCGTGCATACTTTACATAAATCTGGAAGATTCCACCAGTTAAGAAAACCTTTGGCTTCGCTGTGTTGTGAATTGGCTGAAACATCCATTAAATTCTGAGGACACTTTGCTACAATATCTCTGAAAAGGATGTTTAATGATTACATCCATCAGTCCACGGATGCGCCCATTCCAGGAAGCATCGGGCGACAGACAGAAACAGTCCCTGGACAGGGCATCAGCTCATCTGAAGATGAATACAAGCATACAAACACACTAGCGTCATTTTAGCGTCACCAAATCCTTAAACCTTCATGTGTTTAGAAGGAAAACAAAGCACACTGTGGAAACCCACCAGGAAAGCATTCAAACTCTAGACAGGGAACACCACGGTTGTGATTCCCTACGGCGTGGCACAAGTGCTACCACTCTGCCACCGTGCCGCCCCCACATGTGTAATTATTAACAGCATTCATTATTTAAATGAAGTTAATGACTTTATCTGTAAAATGTAACATACATACTTTAATGCATTTCATCATGAAAGTGATATCAAGTATAAATCTAAGGATTCTAAATGTGCAGAGAGTTGGAATATCATACATTTTATGTATTCTGTGTGGCGATTGGTGCTTGCCACTGCTGTCAGTTCAGAAGGAAGTCCCAGAAGCAGATAGCGATTAACAACTGGGTCGGTTTTAAGATGACGTTTACGGAGGTCTACATTAAAGTGGACATTTCGAGGTAAAAGCCAAAATTTCCACTTTAATCACAAAATAGACCTTTTTTTCTCTGTGGCTCAAATATGCTGCCGTACATTCTGATGCTGTTGCGAAGGTACAAAAACAAAAAAAAAAATGATGTCACAGAAGATGGTATGTGAGACTTTTAAAGTGTATTGTGTCATTACATTGGGGAATATGCAGCACTTTAATATAAAAACAGCACAAATGCATTTGTATGTCAGCACCTTGCTTCACCACATCATCAAACCATTCATCAAACATCGAAGCAGGCACATTGGTCCTGTAAGATCCACAAAGCAGCTTTCTGTCACATGTAGATAGTAAACAGAGACTCTGACATCACGTTCCAACTTGATCACACTGCCCCCAGACTTTTTGCTTGAACTGCAACTCGTGTACGCGTTGTGTTAATTTCTGAGGACGTGCTCAGAGGATGCATCAGTTGAATGCTGGGAACGCATGGCAGCTATGATGTGTACATATTCTGAGTGTGAAGTATAAACTGGCCCTAAGTGTGTTTGTGTTGGGGTTTGGGGCTCTTTGTACCACAATACAGTGGTGTGAAAAACTATTTGCCCCCTTCCTGATTTCTTATTCTTTTGCATGTTTGTCACACAAAATGTTTCTGATCATCAAACACATTTAACCATTAGTCAAATATAACACAAGTAAACACAAAATGCAGTTTTTAAATGATGGTGTTTATTATTTAGGGAGAAAAAAAATCCAAACCTACATGGCCCTGTGTGAAAAAGTAATTGCCCCCTTGTTAAAAAATAACCTAACTGTGGTGTATCACACCTGAGTTCAATTTCCGTAGCCACCCCCAGGCCTGATTACTGCCACACCTGTTTCAATCAAGAAATCACTTAAATAGGAGCTGCCTGACACAGAGAAGTAGACCAAAAGCACCTCAAAAGCTAGACATCATGCCAAAATCCAAAGAAATTCAGGAACAAATGAGAACAGAAGTAATTGAGATCTATCAGTCTGGTAAAGGTTATAAAGCCATTTCTAAAGCTTTGGGACTCCAGCGAACCACAGTGAGAGCCATTATCCACAAATGGCAAAAACATGGAACAGTGGTGAACCTTCCCAGGAGTGGCCGGCCGACCAAAATTACCCCAAGAGCGCAGAGACGACTCATCCGAGAGGTCACAAAAGACCCCAGGACAACGTCTAAAGAACTGCAGGCCTCACTTGCCTCAATTAAGGTCAGTGTTCACGACTCCACCATAAGAAAGAGACTGGGCAAAAACGGCCTGCGTGGCAGATTTCCAAGACGCAAACCACTGTTAAGCAAAAAGAACATTAGGGCTCGTCTCAATTTTGCTAAGAAACATCTCAATGATTGCCAAGACTTTTGGGAAAATACCTTGTGGACTGATGAGACAAAAGTTGAACTTTTTGGAAGGCAAATGTCCCGTTACATCTTGCGTAAAAGGAGCACAGCATTTCAGAAAAAGAACATCATACCAACAGTAAAATATGGTGGTGGTAGTGTGATGGCCTGGGGTTGTTTTGCTGCTTCAGGACCTGGAAGGCTTGCTGTGATAGATGGAACCATGAATTCTACTGTCAACCAAAAAATCCTGAAGGAGAATGTCCGGCCATCTGTTCGTCAACTCAAGCTGAAGCGATCTTGGGTGCTGCAACAGGACAATGACCCAAAACACACCAGCAAATCCACCTCTGAATGGCTGAAGAAAAACAAAATGAAGACTTTGGAGTGGCCTAGCCAAAGTCCTGACCTGAATCCAATTGAGATGCTATGGCATGACCTTAAAAAGGCGGTTCATGCTAGAAAACCCTCAAATAAAGCTGAATTACAACAATTTTGCAAAGATGAGTGGGCCAAAATTCCTCCAGAGCGCTGTAAAAGACTCATTGCAAGTTATCGCAAACGCTTGATTGCAGTTATTGCTGCTAAGGGTGGCCCAACCAGTTATTAGGTTCAGGGGGCAATTACTTTTTCACACAGGGCCATGTAGGTTTGGATTTTTTTTTCTCCCTAAATAATAAAAACCACCATTTACAAACTGCATTTTGTGTTTACTTGTGTTATATTTGACTAATGGTTAAATGTGTTTGATGATCAGAAACATTTTGTGTGACTAACATGCAAAAGAATAAGAAATCAGGAAGGGGGCAAATAGTTTTTCACACCACTGTATATTCTATAAGAAAACCAGAGTATACTGTGTATTCTGTCAATGCCTTTTAAAGCGCATGTATTGATGTGATGCTTGATTATTATATTTCTTGCCAAGGTTAGTTTGGAATATTAATTGAAGTTGTCATTATATTGAAGTAACCGCTTCTTATTTCATAATTGGTTATGAAAAGATTTTTAATCCTTTATTTCAGATTTATCCAATACTTCAAATATTTACATTAAAGAGAAGGATTGATTAGACAGCGAACTGCTACATCAAATGTTAAACTGCTTGTTTAACTCTAAGGGTACTCTAAGTAACTGTAACAACTACTCTGGATGACAAAAAGGGAAACAATAAATCAAACAAGATATTTTGAAAAGATGGCAGTGGAAAGAAAAAATAAAATTGACTTTTGAAAAACAACTTTTAAAAGTATAGTTGTATTTAGTAGTGATTATTGTTTATATAGTAAACATTAAATGTATCAATTGTATTAATCTGTTTTTGTCTTGTGTGTTTCAGCAGAGGTTGTCACTGAAAGTGAAAGCAGCTTGTGTGAATCTACGACAACAGCATTTTCATATGAAGATGCAATCAATGAAGCAGGTATTGGGAAATTGAAATAAATGATAATTTAGTTGTAATTTGTAAGATGCTTCTTCATTATGCTGACTAACATAAATCACATTAAAAGGACTTGCTGTAATCCAGTGTTTATGGTTGTGTCAATGGCAATAAAATCATGATAAATTAAGCCCATTGACTATTTACTTTTTCAAGTAAATTAGACAGCCACTAAATTTACTGGATTCACAGCGATTTATAATTCCCTTTGTTTCTTTTTGGATTGTGCAGATGCCAGTGGTTCACTTTAAATTATAGAAATGGTGCAGAATAGCTAGTGTTCACTCTACCAGGTTACAGGATACACTATAATAGGTAGCGATGTGACTAAATTTAAGTAAAAATTGAAGGAAATAATTTTATTTTGGAAGCAAGATTTTTTTAATAAATACTTAAAGCTTGTGTAAATTTGATTAGTAACCCTATACAGTGAAACCTCGGTTCACGAACGTCTTGGTACACGTACAAAATCAGTTTACGACCAAAAAGTTCGCCAAACTTTTGCCTCGGTTCACGACCCCACACTCGGTATACGAACAAGCCAGGTTCCCTTTCGGTTTGTACATGTTCAGTCTCTCCCTGTGCATTTCCTGTGCAGCGAGCAAGAGAGAGAGTGAGAGAGCGAGAGCACGCGACACACACACAGGCAGTGCGAGAGAGAGCACAGGCAGCGAGAGAGCCGCGCATACACAAAGGGAGAGAGAGAGAGAGCGAGCCAAGCACACACACAGGCAGCGCCAGAGAGAGAGACAGATGCGTGCACACACAAGCGCTAGAGAGACACACACACACACACAGGCGCTCCAGGCTCGCAAAAGAGAGAGAGAGAGAGAGAGAGAGCGAGCGAGAGAGAGAGGTACACATAAGGTAGAGAAGGCTTGTTTTTGTTTTCAGTTCTGTTTACAGTGATTGGTTTGTAGCTTGCATTGTTGCAATGTTACTTTTCTTGGTGGTTTATTAAATTATGGATTTTTCAAATGTTCATTTTTTCCCCTGTGCTTAAAACTCATTAAAAAAAAAAAAAAGTGTTTTTAGCTTGAGGTTCCTAGCACTATAGCGCAAACTATTGCAGTGTTAGTTTTCTCTGTTGTTCAAGGTTTTCTCAGTGTTATTCAATGTTTTTACATTTAGTTTACTATTACGCTGTGCATTCTATGGTATGATTAACTATGTTTGTCCTTAAAAATTAAAAAAATATATATATATTTACATACAGTTCGTACGGTCTGGAACGGATTAATTGTATTTACATACAATCCTATGGGGGGAAATTGCTTCGGTTCACGACCAAATCGGTTTATGACCAGAGTTTTGGAACGAATTATGGTCGTGAACCGAGGTTCCACTGTAATATGTGACATAGATTCATGTTAGTAACTTTATTTTGTGAAGGGAGAAACGTGCTTGTAACTTACAGTAGCTTACTCTATCGCTGTAAGTGGGAATTTTGGCCTTGAGATACTATGAAAAGAACATCACCATTTATAATTAATTTATGTCTATAAATGTGTTTCATTTAAATTATATTTCAGAAAGTGTAAACAGACAAATATTTTTAGTCATTTTTATTATATCAACAACAGATGTCAGAAGACACAACCATAAAAGTAACATACGCTCAATTCTAACCTAACCTTACTCGTCTGAGCCTGAGACAAGGGGTAAATGTTATAGGATAATCCAGTAGCCAGAGAACAGTAGAGAAAAGGGATCGCAATTGGATCTCACCAGAAAAAGGGAAATGTCCTTTATTTAAAAGAAGACATTTCAGGGGGCTGCAGCAGGCCAGAACTTAAATAACAGTAATTAAACTTTCAGTTGAATTGCCAGAGGGACTGTTAATCTGTGATGTACATAAGACAACATGAATAAAATTATAGAATGAGAACTGCCAATTGTTAACTGTAACACATTCAGTAGGCACTAATTTATCTGACAAGGAGACAAGTCATAACAATCTGCATCAATTAGGTTTATACAGAAGCACAGAAAGGTCTATGGACCAGAGAGAAATCAAGGTGAGAGGTTTATAAGATGCTTGACCTTGTAAAGAATAGATGGTGGAAAAAAGGTTTTTCTGAGGAGAGAAAGAAGAAGACATGCATGGACTACAGGGGATTAGATGGTCGAGGGTCAGTTAGCAGAACACCACATGTTCCGATCACTAATCTGAGAAAATTGAAGTAGAAAATTAAAACAGGCCTGTAAAGAGTGGGACAGCATACATATTCAAACATCAAACATATTCCCCAGTACACTGATCCATGTACAGTATGCTGCCAAAAATAAAACACACAGGGTTTCCACTTATTCCACTTATTGAGCTTGGCAGAGCGACGGGCGCTCAGCAGGCTCCTGTCAATCATGGAGAATCCACTGCATCCACTGAACAGTATCATCTCAAGACAGAGGAGCAGCTTCAGCGACAGACTGCTGTCACTATCCTGCTCCACTGACAGACTGAGGAGATTGTTCCCCCCCCACACTATGCGACTCTTCAATTCCACCCGGGGGGGTAAACGTTAACATTATACAAAGTTATTGTCTGTTATATCTGCATTTTTATCACTCTTTAATTTAATACTGTTTTTATCAATATGCTTCTATCTATCTATCTGTCTGTCTGTCTGTCTGTCTGTCTGTCTGTCTGTCTGTCTGTCTGTCTGTTTTGCACCCTTCTTTTTCCCCATAAAAATTACTAAATTTGTTTTTCAGAGCAGGAGTTTCATTGTTTGCATTTATGTTAATCTGCTCTTCGACTTAATGACCATTTTTTTCCATTTTGTAGTGCTGAAGATACAAAAGTTCCCTACCTGTTATCTTGGTCATAAAACATGGAAAAAAAGTTAAAAATTTTAGTTATCTAGGGGAAGACATGCGATTATTAACTGACACATAATTGTCTAAGAAGTCAACAACCTTTAAAATTGCTGATTGCATTGCTCAAAAAAATGCCCTGGATGGTCTTAGCCTTCTGATTGACCTGTCAACCAAAATGTACTTGCTTAGAGGTGTTTAAATAACATATTAAAATCTCGTGATCCACCTCACAGATTGCTTTGATTTTTTTTCACAGCTTGTGCAGAATATCGGTATGTTTCAGTCTTCCAAACTGCATTGAATTTCATTTTATATTTTTTAAGTTATTAATATGTTTGTTTTTTAATGAGGTTTCCAATGTACACAACGTGAGCGTTTGAAAACTGCTTTGTAACGATTTTTATTCATTTATTAACAAGTAAGTGTGCTTAAGTCTATTTTGATTTGACACATATATTCCTTAAAAACATTTTTATCCGCGGGTTTTCTGTGTTTTATAAGAAACTAGCAAAATACCCGCGCTTCGCAGCGGAGAAGTAGTGTGTTAAAGAGGTTATGAAAAAAAAAGGAAACATTTTAAAAATAACGTAACATGATTGTCAATGTAATTGTGTTGTCATTGTTATGAGTGTTGCTGTGTTTTATATATATAAAATACACACACACACATATAAACATATATATACATATACATATACACATATATATACATATCTACATATATATATATATATATATATACACATCCACATATCAACATATATATATACACATATATACACACACACACGCTTTATGGGTGATGATTGTTTTACTCTTTTTATGTTTATTTTATTTTATTGTAGAATCAACTCCTATCTGCGCACAGCAGGGCAGCCGTGGGCGGATGCGTATGGTGTATTCACTCCATGTTATCGTGCATTGCGCTGTCAGTGGTATTTTGATAAAAGAATTTGAACAACATATAAGAAGCGTATAAATTATTAAACAGTAAAACATTAACATTTAAGAAGTAAAGTTACATTAAGTACTACTGCAGTGCCTTCGGGTATACCTCATTTTTTGTTTGCCCATTACATGCTTAAATGTATACATTTTTTGGTGCACCTACCCGAGAACACGCGACATATAACCGAGCGTGGGAGAAGCATGGATTTTAAACACGCGTTGAGTTCATCTGCTGGTCTCCCTCGTGGAATAACTGGTAATGTTTGACTAAAATCTACAGCGAGTAAAACGACATTACCTCCTATTTTTTTTTTTTACGATCTCTGAGATCTTGCTTTTTTCGGTTCAAGGCTTCATAAGCTCTTTTATGTTGTATGGTGTACTTATCCCAAACCATCATCTTTGAATGTTGCAAGACTTTCGCCTTGTATGTAGATCGGGGTAATTACATTCATTGCATTCCTAGTCTGAATCACAATGTGATTGTATGGGTGGTTACCTGGCACTGTAGGGTTGCCACCCGTCCTTTAAAATACGGAATCGTGGCGCGTTTGAGAATGAAATTGCGCGTCCCGTTTTGAATCAATACTGGACGGGATTTATCCCGTATTTTTTTTATAATTTTTTTTTTAAAGCAGCGTCTCATGCAAATCATCCCACACGCATTTTATGAAGATGCCTCCTTTCCTACTTTTGATTGGGTAATACTTGATGTCATCGTTAGTTTGATTGGTGTTTTTAACTGTCCAGTGAGGAGGGCGTGTCTTTTAAGTACAGTCTGCAAAATGTTGGCACTGAGATGTGGCGTCAGCGCCATAGTTGAAGCCCCTAACGTTGCGGTCAGCAAGTCGGCTAACATCCGCCATGTGCCGTCTTTCAGTTGCGAGAAGCAGATCATAGAATGGTTGAAACTGTTGCCCCTAACGTTGCGCCACGGCGTGTGGTTCGTTTATACCTCGTGTCTTCTCATTAAAGTTTTATCTCGCGAATATGTTATTGCAATCCGCAGCGGGAGCGTTTGTATAAACTTAATTTAAACTTACGTTTTACACCGTGCTTTGTTTCCCTTATGAACATGCTTGTATGCTTAACTCGCTCCGTTCTCAATTGTTTAATTAATTTTTTGCTCTTCGCTGTTTGCGGCTCTTCCTCCATTTCCCCCCACTTCGTTCTTTTATCTCGCGAATATGTTATTGCAATCCTTAACGGGAGCGTTTCAATAAACTGATTGAAAATAGTTTTGCATTTACCTTTATAGTAAAAGGCGAGCTTTTAAGCCTGAGAAATCACCCCGTAAATGCACACGTTTAATTGGACATGTGTTAATATGTATGGTTACACAGTATTAAAAGACAGCGAACAACGTCAGTTACCTTTGTTCCCGCGTTTGATAAAAGGTGAGCTTTTAAGCCTGAGAAATCACCCCGTAAATGCACACGTTTAATTGCACATGTGTTAATATGTATGCTTACACAGTATTAAAAGACAGTCAAAAATTAACGTCATTTACCTTCGTTCCCGCGTGCGACTCGTGCTGTAAATCTCTTCCTTGTTTTTAGTTCACGTGATTACGTAGGAGGCGTGATGACGCGATACGTGACTCCGCCTCCTCCATTACAGTGTATGGACAAAAAATATGTTCCAGTTATGACCATTACGCTTTGAATTTCGAAATGAAACCTGCCTAACTTTTGTAAGTAAGCTGTAAGGAATGAGCCTGCCAAATTTCAGCCTTCCACCTACACGGGAAGTTGGAGAATTAGTGATGAGTGAGTCAGTCAGTCAGTGAGTCAGTCAGTCAGTGAGGGCTTTGCCTTTTATTATTATAGATAAATACAGGGATCTTTGTAAGTTGAAAACGCGTTGTTAACCGGCACTTCCAGTAAGGTTCTGCAAAGGATAGTGCTTCGGAAGACGGCTTCAGGGCTGCTATTTGCCGTTGGAGCGCCCCCTAGATGGAAGTCCATCGGGAAACGTTATTTAATAAAGTTTTCTTCATCGTAAAACCTTACCAATTTTCCATTTAATCAAGCATATAGTTATCAATTTAAGTGTATCTGTTTAATTTTTCAAACATACATATCTGTATTATGTTAAGTGCTTTGTAATACAATATGTAATCGCTATGAAAGGCGCTATATAAGCTTTTATAAACTGAATGTGGATTTCCAGTGCAGGAATTATTGGGCAAAAACATGTACTGTATATTTATAATTTCAAGTGTTAGTAATGTAAAGATCTTTTTTTTTAATTCTTTTTTTTCCAAAAGTGTGTTTAATCTTTCTATTACTTTTAAGAATACTATGATGTATTTATTTATTGGTAACTTACAGATACTCTCAGACAACTAACATAACACATAATTTGCTCTCAAATCCACTTAATCCAATTCAGGGTCAGACATTCAAATCCTGGACAAGTGCCATGAGCATGGGAAAGGCGCTATATAAATGTACTAGCAGACGCCCGCCGTAGCATAACGGCGGTGTAAGAGTAGGAACGGAAAACGGTGAGAAAGGAATTCAGAAATCAAGAGGAAATAAATACTTCTTGAAAGACGGAGTTGTGAATTGGTGTTTTGGTGGAGACGACAGAATGAGTCAAAAGATCTAACCCTAGGAAAAGCCACGTACAACTGACCGTGGCTGAAGACTGGTTGTTGTAGATTAACAACAACCATTTGTAAATTTGTAAACGTTTGTCCTTGGGAGTTGTTGATAGTCATGGAGCAGTCGAGTGTGAGTGGGAATTTTGTGCGTTTAAATTTAAAAGGGAGATTGGTGTCGGAAGGAAGGAGAGAGTTTCTGGGAATGAAGATTGTTTCAGAATTTTGGATAGCGATCAGTTTGCACTCAATAATATTTGTATGTATTCGGCTAACGATGAGTCTTGCTCCGTTGCAGAGACCTTTTGATGGCATAATATTTCAGAGGAACGTAACTACAGCTCCCACCTTCAGATGAAGGATATGGGGAGGCATGGTAGTTGGTGTGAGGGTGTGTAAAAACTCCTGTGGGTACATTAGTTGATCATTAGGATCATCACTGACTACTGTATCTACACTCTTGAAGGTCACTTTTTCACCCTGTATAAGATCAAGAACTTTGTTGTTAATATGTAGAGAATCGTCGTTTGTGACGTTCAGTATTGGTCTTGTAGCAAGTTCTTGGGGAGTCACAGTCCAGAAATTAATATCACCGTAAAGTTGAGCAACTGGGTCTTGTTGTTGTGGTAAACATTGAGAAGGTAGTTCTGCTGTGTCTCTAATTTTACTTTCCCGAACTTGAAGAAGCCATTGAACAAATTGAGTTTCACTTTCGAGAGCTGTCATATTTTTTGTGAGTTTTAGGACTTTAATTTCATTCCACAGCCTGTGTTTGTTGATGGAAGAGGCAACGGTGAGGGCTCGAGAACCACAGAAGATAACAGGCAGTATTTGGCGGAAATTAGGGATACTGTCGTTCATTTTATAACAAAGGCTTAGGAAACAACCGTCGAGGTATAAGAAAAATAGGAAGGAGCGAAACGAATAGCAAGGAGTGAAACCAATGCCAATGGTCGACAGAGTACCTTCCTGTAGTAGGCTACGGAAAAGACTCCCAGGCACACACATGGCTGAAGTGAAAGGTCAGGTGGTGACACCAATGGGGTCATCAGAGAGGAGCGGGGAACACGGTAGTCCAAAGGAGGAATAGGAATCGAGAAAAGCAGCGTAGGGGTGTATGGGTGGCCTCAGGCAGCGTGGAGAAGGGTTTGGAAGAGCAGGAATAGGAATTGAGAAATGCTGTGTGTGGGCCGGACCAGTTTTGAAGAGGAAGCAGGATGAACCAGAAGAGAAATATATATGAGATTATTATTATTATTGTTAAGGTGGCAGTCTAACGCATGACCCACTCATTCATATACTGGGGCCAATTATGAGTCATAAATCAACTTAACCTGCCTGTATTTTTGTAACAGGAGGATAAATTCTCCACACAGGGAGAACATGCAGAGTTCACATGTACAACAGTTAGGTGTGGTAATAAAACTCAGGTTGTTGGATCTGTAAAGCAGTGAGACCACCCAGCAAGCACCATGCTGCCCAACTTATCAGCAAAAGAAATCCATCTATTCATCCATGTATTCACTTTAAAAGGCCTCTTAGTACAGTTCAGGAGCAAAGGTGCAGGAGCCTACCCTTGCAGCATGGCAGGAAGGGTAGCAACCAGACCCAGATGGGATGCCTGTCAATACCAGGATGTATTCTCTCTCACACACACACACACACACACACACACACACACACACACACATACACATTGGACAAGATCAGAGTTTCTGATTAATGTGATCTACACAGCTGTGTCACATGATGACATGTCATTTTGTAACCCGCTTAATCCAGACCAGGATCTCATATAGAGTTGGAGCCTATCCCAGCTAGCATAGCACACAAGGCAGGAAGAAGCCCTGGGCAGCGCGCCAGTCCATTGCAGGGCAAACACAAACACACACACATATATATATATATATATACACACACACACACACACACAAGGCCCAGTTTAGCATCACCAGTTCACCTAACTTGCATGTCTTTGCACAGTGGGAGGAAACTGCCACACCTGGAGGACACTCACACAGACAAGGGGAGAACATGCAAATGGCAAACCTGGTCACCTTACTGCATGGCAGCAGCGCTACAACTGTGCCAACATGCCACCCTGTGTCACATGATGTGACAGCAAAATTCCATAATGTTGTGAAAAATATACAAAGACATGGAGACAATGACAACTTTATTTCTTTTGCACACCTAATACTGTAGTACTAGGGTGTTGGCCATTAGGAATGTAGTGAGAGTCAAACAAAATGACACCTTTTATTGGCTAACTGAGCAGAATACAATATGCCAGCTTTCGAGGCAACTCAGGCCCTTTCTTCAGGCAAGATGTAATGTAATGTATGTGTGGCTCAGTTAGCCAATAAAAGGGGTCATTTTGCTTGACATCTAACTACTCATCTATTAATACTGCAAGTTAAGCCATTTATTACTCTACAGTTTATTCTCCACATTAACATTATAAGAATTAAAATCTTCTGATTATAATCACCATACTGTCTCTACTAAAGGCATTTGTTTCATGTTGGCTTTGAGAAATTCTCTCCATGATGTCTGCCATATTAGAATACCTCAATATCGGGCCTTTATGCTTGCTATTGTTTTATTAAATGTAAACGGTCTCGCTAAGATGAAGTTGTCATTCTATACAAAAAACAATATTATTTAAGTAACGCTATATGTTGTTTATATAGTAAAATTATTTTATTTGCTAAAAATAAAATATAATGTAAATCATTATTTTCCTATCATTTCTGTTTATAGAGTGTGTTTACTGTGCAGCCTTGACTTGATTGTGTCGCACATGCAGATCTGCTTGTTGTATTTCAGAAGGTTTATGATGTCATATTGTATTTAAATTCTCTAACATGAACAGCAGTGAAATAAGAATGCATAGTAACGTAAATTCTAACCCAAGGTTAAAGTGCAAAACTCAAATAAGCAACACATTAAAATGCTTACCTGAATGCTATTAATAATGACAGTAAAATAAATAAATTGTAATAATATGTAGCTAAGCAGAATTATAATATTACAGCAATAACAGAAACCTGATGGGGATGAGCAGGACATGGAGGGGCAGACGTTTAACAGGAAGGACAGACAGAACTGAAAAGGGGGGCCGGGGGTGTTGCTCATTTTGTCAAACAGAGTTTAAACTCAAGGCCTCTTCATTTGGACGACGAGCCCACCTTAGTGAGGTCATCTGGATTTGTCTGGAAAGCATTCAGAGATGAGGCCTTATTTTAGGAGTGTGTTATAGACCAAATCCCCCCAATGCACCCCCCACTGTGCAGTCGCCAATTTAATTTACTAATATGAACTAACTAACTGATGTAACCAGTGGCTGTATAATAAGCCATCAGTAAGGGGGGAGCCTGTCTGCAGTTTGTAATAATCAGATAGAATTGAGGGAGTGCATGTGATTGGACCACTGGGGTCAGGTGACCAGCATATTGTACAATTCTCAGTGTTTTCAAAGAGCGAGGAGAAACAGATGTGGCAGAGCATGAAAGGAATAAACTGGAATAAGCTTTTAGGTGTGAACAAAGAGCAGTGGATCCGCTTTAAAAACATTTACACAGGACGCAGGACAAGTTCATCCCTAAATGTGGAATTGTGAAATAGCAAATATTTTCCTGTTTTAAAAAAACAATCTTTATTGGAAGATGGTCTGGGAATGTCATCACTTCATGTGTAAATCACATCAAAAGACGCGTCTCTATTTAAATTCAAGAAAAATTCAGCATTTTATCTAATGCATTGTGAATCATTATTAGTGTACAGTAATCCCTCCTCCATCGCGGGGGTTGTGTTCCAGAGCCACCCGCGAAATAAGAAAATCCGTGAAGTAGAAACCATATGTTTATATGGTTATTTTTATATTGTCATGCTTGGGTCACAGATTTGCGCAGAAACACAGGAGGTTGTAGAGAGACAGGAACGTTATTCAAACACTGCAAACAAACATTTGTCTCTTTTTCAAAAGTTTAAACTGTGCTCCATGACAAGACAGAGATGACAGTTCCGTCTCACAATTAAAAGAATGCAAACATATCTTCCTCTTCAAAGGAGTGCGTGTCAGGAGCACAGGCTGTCAGAGAGAGAGAGAGAAAAGCAAACAAATCAATAGGGCTGTTTTTCTTTTAAGTATGCGAAGCACCGCAGCACAAAGCTGTTGAAGGCGGCAGCTCACACCCCCTCCGTCAGGAGCAGACAAAGAGAGAGAGAGAGAGAGAGACAGAGTTTGTTTTTCAATCAAAAATCAATACGTGCCCTTCGAGCTTTTAAGTATGTGAAGCACCGTGCAGCATGTCATTTCAGGAAGCAGCTGCACAAAAGATAGCAACGTGAAGATAATCTTTCAGCATTTTTAGACGAGCGTCCGTATCATCTAGGTGTGCGAACAGCCCCCCTGCTCAATCCCCCTACGTCAGGATCAGAGAAAGTCAGCCCAAGAGAAAGAGAAAAGTAAGCTGGGTAGCTTCTCAGCCATCTGCCAATAGCGTCCCTTGTATGAAATCAACTGGGCAAACCAACTGAGGAAGCATGTACCAGAAATTAAAAGACCCATTGTCCGCAGAAACCCGCAGGGCAGCGAAAAATCCGCGATATATATTTAAATATGCTTACATATAAAATCCGCGATGGAGTGAAGCCGCGAAAGGCGAAGCGCGATATAGCGAGGGATTACTGTATATGCTTTATTGAATACTTAAATTATTTTTGTCCTGCTTATTCCCTCCCACTCAGCATCAAAAGCACCAGAATTCGTCCATTCAGCAGTCACAGACAGGGCAGCCAGCGACACCTTCAGTCAGATGTGCTGTTCCAGTTTGAAGGGACACTTAAAATGACCGGCATGTCACAGCAGTGTGGTACCAAAAGCCATACAAACATATGGGGGACATGAAAACATGACAGAGACAAACCTGCAAATCAAATAACTGCAAACTTTCAGGAATAAATGGTCAAAGTGGGCCACTAACCACCCATTGGAATTCGGGACCACAACAGTAGTGTTTGGTCAGTGGTCTGTGATATTCTTCCAGTGTTTCTGTCTTCTGATTATTGATTTAAAAAAAAAAAATCACATTGACTGGGAAGGCCATGGCCTGTGAGTTTCTATTAAGTACAGTAACATGTAAAAGTACTCAGTTGGTAGTGAGAGCCTCATCATGCCTGCTTCCACTCTCACAGGGGGCTTGCTTCTTGCAGTCCAATGTCAGCTGGGCAACCCTGTGCAGTTCTGTCATTTAATCTACTGTCACTATGCCTTATAATACAACTAGGGGGCTCCGCCCCCTGCTCGCTTCGCTCGCCAACCCCTGGCGTTGGGGCATGACAAAGAGTGAGATGTATGAATTAGATATAGAATAGTGTGCAGGTTTGGATGATGCCTATATAAATACAAAATAGAGTGTTTGGCATAGAGTAATGTTTTATTGGAATATTTCTCTGTATACAACATTAGTAGTAAAGATGGTGTCTTGTCTTTGAATGAGTCTTCCTTGGCATGGATCATTTTTAATTTTAACTTTATTGTGAGATGAACGTCGAACACATGAGAAGGCAAAATAAAGTTGTGCATGTCCAAAAACGGGTTCAGAGAGGTAGATGCCAACCTTGTCCATGGTTTGTTCTTGTGATTTTTTGCTGGTCATGGCAAATGCAGGTTTAATGGTGAACTGTCGGTGTTTCAATGCAAAAGGTAATTCTAGGTCAGAACTCGTAAGGTCAATTCCAAGACTGAGAACAGTATTGTTAGCATGTGAATCTGAAAGAACTGTTGCTTGAATAACATTGTGTGTTATGGTGTTGACGACTAACCGTGTGCCATTGCATAAACCCTGTTTAGTGTTAAGGTTTCTTAATAGCATGATTATTGTTCCGTTTTTAAGGGTAAGGTTGTGTTGTGGTCATCCATCCGGGTTAATAGTGTTCAAATATTCTAATGGGAAATTCAGATGTTCATTGTCGTCATCAGAGTCAACTTTGTCAGAGCTTAGAAAGAGCCGTGTCTCTCCAGGAAGTAATGAAATGACCTGGTTAATAATGTGATTAACATTAATATTTTTTGGACATAATATAGTGCGTTGTGTTAACCACATATGCGAAAGCAGTATGGGCCATTGCCTTTTGGTGTCCTGTTATGTTCTCTGGTAGATGCAAAAGCAAATGAACTATTGTAGGATCTAATGTAGTTCATAAAGTTTTTACTTTCAGGCACATCCTTAGTTAGAAGCTTCTGTAGATATTCCGGATATGAATGTAAAGGAGGCAGTCTAATCTGCCCCTTTTGACAACAACGTGTAAATTCATTATTTGTATTGCCAGTTGTTTCTTCTGTGAAGTTAAGTGAATGACAATGATTGCAAATGACATTCATTAATCCCAATGAATTTTCCTCAATAGTGGACTCATTATTGAAAGCGTTGTCAGCCAACTGGCGTAAGCGTTTAGCAGACGTCTGGCGTTGATGTCTCCGACGGGCATGTTTTGCTTGTGGTGTTTGAGTGCCGCGTTGTTGCATGTCCATTATTTGTGACGCGCTATTTTTGGGTTTTAATTGATCCGCCTCCGCTTTGCGCAAAGTCCGTTTCACTCTACGTCGTGCATTGTTTGTATCGTGCCTTGTCCGTTTTTGTATGTCGGTCAGTTGAGCTTTCTGCTTTTGGAGTCTTGCTTGCTTGTTTTCTGGCCGGTCATATGCGCGTTGCTTTGCTCCCTTTTTTGTATGTCTGAGACGCGAGCTCTTTCTTTTGAAATCGTGCTTGTTTTGATGCAGCACTTTGAGACGCGCGCTGTATGCATCTACGTTCAATGTGTCTGTTCATTTGGGCACGTCTCTGTAACGGGGTTACTTGAGCTTTGCGTTTTTTGATCCGAGACATTTTTTCTCACGTATTTTCCGAAGCGCATTGTATGCGCCGCCGTGTATTCTTTTTGTTTCATTCGTGTTCGTGTGTTTTGTTCCGTTATCCGATCCGAATAGTTTTGTACCCGTGACCGTGTATGCATCACTTGTTTGTTCCTCAGCGTGCGAAATATGGATAAGTATTTAGTAGGATCGTACTCACTGTTAATATGGAGCCTTTTCTCCATTTGAACGGTTAATAGTGCTTTATTTTAATGAGATCCACCTATGCTGCCTAGTGTGAAGGTTTTGAGATGACGTATGTTTAATATGGACGTTTCCTTTAGATATGTGGCTTTGGGTGTCACTTCTTATTGATTGGGGGGGGGGGGGGGGGGGGGTGTGTGGGTGAGGATTGTTGTTGAGCGAGCGTCTTCTTTCGTTTTGTGTTCCAGGGGCTTGTTGAATCCCCCTCTTTGTGTGTGTCCCGTCCGTTGCTTGTAGGGTGTGTGGGGCGGTTTTGTGTTCTTTTTTTTTGTGTTCCAGGGGCTTGTTAAATCCCCCTCTTGGTGTGTATCCCATCCGCCCTTTCTTGCGCCTGCGCAGTACGTCTTTTTGCAGCTACGGCCCATGGCCGGATGTGCCTGCGTCCATCATCCGGTTTAGCATTCTCGGTTAGTAATATGTATACAAAAAGATAAAAATTTATGATCTGCTTCTGAATAAACATGCAGCAACAATACAGAACTGAGTACAACTACACAACAGACCTAAATGACTAATGTGAGCAGAAAAAACCCAAAAATATTCAAACTTTAAATGAACGAACATCATATAGAGTACTGTACAGGCATACAGAATACATCAAATAGAAATACTAAGAGTAGGATGAAAAAAATAAATCAAAATACATACTGCAAGTTATCAGAGCGCTTTAATCTAATGCTATACTGGGTGAATTCATCCTTAAGGTTTATTAATGGCACCAGTCCATTGATTATATGAGACATCTTTGTTCAGTATGAGGGCATTGGGAGCTGTAGCCTACTGTGGGGACAATCGGTTTTAAAATAAATGTAAAGGAGTGGTAGGAGGGGGGTTGACAACAAACCTGTACAGCTAAACATTTGATTAAATGTCACCATTTCAGGATACAAAATGCACTTTTTTTGGCATGTTACAAAAGTGCCTGACTCATATTACAAAAGTTCCCTGAAAGTTACAAATGTGCCATTTTTAGGTTACAAAGAGGCCCTAACATCTAATGAATGTAACATTGTACCATTATAGAATGTATCAACATAAGTAAGTCCATCTATTGAGAATTCCCCCGAACACGGTACATATGTATTTAGAATTCATCATCAGGTGTAAATACTAATATTTGTAAACAATGGGCATGGAGATGTTTATATCAAGCCTTTTGTAGTGAGAGGGACCTGTAAGAACCAGAGGTCCACGTGTTTCACTAGTCTAAGCATACAATTACCTGATAAATTAGGCTATGTATCTGTAGCAGGGCCTGGCCAGAGTTCCCAGATGAATCCCACATAAATGTACAAACTACACTTACAGGATCTCATGGTTTGGTCTTGGTTTCACCTGATTGTAAAGTTAATTTGGGAAGATAATAGATCCAATAGGAGTAGGAACTTTGATTTAGACTTTGATTGTGCCTATGTATCAATGCCTTTTTTTTGTAGGTGGCTCCCCCAAAAGGTGGGGCCACCTGCCCATCACAGTCAGGGACTGTCCTCAGCCCTATAAAGGCGCAGGTTTCTCCTAGTGGTTCATCTTAAATGTGCTAGGGAATGGCGAGTGTTCTTATACTCTGCTGTGTTTTTGTCACCTCAGTCATTTTCATGCCCGTTTAGTCCTGAACAGGGCCACAGGGGGGTGCTGTCGCCTATCCCAGTCAGCATTGGGTGTAAGTCAGAAACAAACCCTGGACAGGGAGCCAGTCCATCACCAGGCAAAAACACATAAACACACCAAACACACACACCCCAGCCACACACTAGGGCCAATTTAGTATTGCCAGACCACTTAACCTGCATGTCTTTGGACTGCAGAATGAAACAGGAGTATCCGGAGGAAACCTAAGTAGACGTGGAGAGAATGAGCAAACTCCACACAGGGAGGACATTTTTGTTATTTTTCTGGATTCCTGAGCTTTTTTGCTCTGTTTTCTGACCATTCTTTGAATTCTGTACTGGAACTTGGTTGTTTTTATAATTGCCTTTTGTAGGAATTGTATGACTTTTGTGGTCTTCACAACACACAGTAAGAGAGCTTTCTATGAAATAATTTTGTAGTTTATAAACATCCTGCATTTGCCCTTATATCTAGCCAGCATTTGACGGTATGGGAGAATATTACAACTAGAACTAAAATTTGCAATCCAGACGCATTAAAAACTGACTGAATTCATCAATGTTACTGCCTCTGTTACCAACACTCTAATGTTGAAGCAGTTTAAGTTTAGAATGCAGGTGACTTCAAACAGGGGAACATTGGAAATAACACACTGCCATCAGCATCTTCCATTTGTGGATACCTTTAAGTGTAAACCTGCGGCACAACTGGGCAGATCTGATTATATGTTACTCCCACCAACAGCTCAAAGCTGTCTATCTATCTATCTATCTATTGTGACAGTGGGGGCGCTGTCGCACCTCCAAACCTGCAGACAACACGCCAAACACCAGGTAAAAGTCCCAGTAATTAATTTATTATTACAAAAATGTGCACAAAGCACCTCCACCTCCACAATACTCAATAATAATCAATAAATCAATACTCAAATCCTCCACTTCACCCAGCAGCTCTGTCGCACTTCCTCCCAACTCTGGCTTGGTCTGCTGGGTTTTCCACAGTCCTTTTTATAGTCCTTGAGCCGGAAGTGCTTGTGTCCTTCAGTCCATGTGTTTCCATAGCATTTCCAGCTCAGATGAAAACTCTTTTTTTTTTCTTCAGCCAGGAAGTACTTCAGTTCTTCTGTCCCCGTGACTTGGAAGTACTTCCAGGCTATAGGGAGAATAGAAATCCCTGTGCCTCCCTGCAGCGTCCCCTGGTGGCCCCCACGGTATCCAGCAGGGCTGTGAATCCGAACTCCATTGTCCATGATGCCCTGTGGGAATTTGGGGCATCTCCGTGCTGCACGGAGGAACAGTGGGGAGATACTGTACAAATGTTTCACTTCCTCCCTGGTTCTCTTTGGACAATTTCACCACATTTGGCCCGGCCGGCGGCATTCATAGCACAGCCGCCAACCTCCCGATATTCTCACTCTGCGAGACTGAAAACAAGCTGGAAATGCTGGCTCCGCCCCTTTCTGCACCGAGGATGGGTCGTCAGCCCCACTCACTGCTCTTTACTCTATTCTATCAGGAAACCCCCATTTGTCTTTCGGGATCTCCCCTTTTAATCTGGGGTTGTCTCACAGTCTGAGTCTCTCTATGTACAAGAGAGAGACCCTTTGCTGTTTGAACCCCTTTTGATTTACAGATGACCGGTGTCGGTGTCTTCAGGATCACCTAGCTCCGGGAGGCATTACTGTTCAGCTGCTCCGGTTTGATCGATCCTTTCCCCAGATACTCGGTCATCATACCAGACTCTTTTGTAGGGCTTGAGGTTACTTGGCACCCACTACTAATTAATCGCGGGCCCATTTTACTCTGTGTCCCTCTGTCATGTATGGTACCAGTAACACTTACCTGTACTGCCAAATTAACCATTACGGGAGGCTCCCGACCAAATCGCCACAGGTATTCATCTAACCTTTTAAAAGGTGCTTCGGCCGCTGCTCCCAGCTCCTCCACGATCTTCTTAATTGTCATCGTGATCTGCAAAAAACTATGCACGGGCTGGAGTAATTTTTCCAGCTCCCACACATCCATATTATTAATTGAATCGGCCGGAGGTAGGCTCGAGCCATCATTAGCCCTACCTCCCGGCCATGAGCCAATGAGCACGCCTGCTCCTGGCATGTGCTCTGTTGGGCTTCGCAATGGTGGCTGGGATTTGGAGTTTTCTATAGAAGTCCGTGGTGCCTACATCGGCTGACTGTGATCCGCCTGTTTTAATATATCGGCAGACCGATCAGTCATTTCCCGGACCTCCTTACCTTTATGTGGGGTGAGCGATGATTTGCTCGCCTCCCCCTTCCTCTTCGGAAAGTCCAAGTCCGTCATTTCTTGGGCGAAGTAGAACGCAGCAGGACATGGACCTTCTCCTTCCCAGAATCCCTCGGGGTAGGTCACGTGTCCCTTGCCGGCACACTGTATGCAGAAGTCCTCCTTGCAGCGTCCCCTGGCGGCCCCCACGGTATCCAGCAGGGCTGTAAATCCGAACTCCATTGTCCATGATGCCCTGCGGGAATTTGGGGCATCTCCATGCTGCAGGGAGGACTCCATTTAGCGGCCTGGGGAAGCTGGCCGGGATAAACTGCCGGCCACCTCTCACTCTATCTATCAGTCTGTCTATCTATCTAGTATATGGACTAGTTCTTCTTACAAGATCACTTTCATTAATAATGTTAGGTACCTGGTGATGTGTCCAATGACAATACTGCTTTTACTGTTTATGTAAAGAAATGCTATGTTGAAGACTCCAGAAACAGTTTAGGGTTTTTTTTTGCCAGTTTCTATTGCCAAGTGAGCCATCATTCATGTCACAGGTGACCATGGTGTCTCCTGTGCCAGTGACTATGCCACTTAAGCTATTTATACTGACACAATTGGTGAGGGTCCTGTGCAATTCCTACTTCTGCCTTTGATGCCTCTGATACTAGTCTGATTGATACCTTTTAGTCCTGGAACTGGAAGGCAGTAAGGCTAGAGGTTAGTTCAGGGGTTGTCTTTTGGGTTGTGGTCTTCCTGTGTAAGAACAGAAATGGAAACTGATCATCAGACTTTGTTACATACAAATCCTTACCCTGCGCAAACATTAAATCAGTCTGCACACTTTTGACACTTGTTTTTGTGCCCAGCATTTAAATGTGAATACAGTGGAACCTCGGTTCACGAACGTCTTGGTACACGTACAAATTGGTTTACGACCAAAAAGTTTGCCAAACTTTTGCATCTGTTCACGACCACACACTCGGTATACAAACAAGCCAGTTTCCCTTTCGGTTTGTACGTGTTCAGTCTCTCCCTGTGCATTTCCTGTGCAGCGAGCAAGAGCAAGAGAGCGTGACACACACACAAGAGAGAGTGAGAGACACACACACGTGAGAGACAGACACACACACACACATTAGAGAGAGAGGGAGACACACACAGAGGCGAGAGAGAGACAGACACACTGGCACGCGAGAGAGACACACACACACACACTCACGAGAGATAGAGAGAGAGAGACACACACGCACGCGTGCGCGAGAGAGACGCACGCACACATACACGAGAGAGAGAGAGACACACACACACGAGAGACACACACACACGAGAGAGAGAGAGGGAGGGAGGGAGACGCGCACGCATGCACACACGAGAGAGAGGGAGGGAGACAGACAGACAGACACATACATACATACATATGAGAGAGAGAGAGGGAGGGAGACACACACACAGAGGCGAGAGAGAGACAGACAGACACACTGGCACGCAAGAGAGACACACACAGGTGCGAGAGAGAGAGAGAGACACACACACACGCGTGCGCGAGAGACACACGCACGAGAGAGAGAGAGAGAGAGAGATCTGGACACATAAGGTAGAGAAGGCAGTTAAAGAATTCACTGAGCTTGATTTTATTTTTACTTCTGTTTACAGCGATCGGTTCCTAGCGTGCATTGTTGCAATGTTACTTTTCTTGGTGGTTTATTAAATTACAGATTTTTTTCAAATGTTCATTTTTTTCCCTGTGCTTAAAACTCATTAAAAAAAAAAAAAGTGTTTTTAGCCAGCGGTTGGTAGCGCTATAGCGCAAACTATTGCAGTGTTAGTTTTCTCTGTTGTTCAAGGTTTTCTCAGTGTTATTCAATGTTTTTACATTTAGTTTACTATTACGTTGTGCATTCTATGATTTAATTAACGATATTTGTGCTTAAAAACTTTAAAAAAAAAAAATAAAAAAATATATTTACATACAGTTCATATGGTCTTGAACGGATCAATTGTGTTTACAATTCTATGGGTTAAATTACTTCGGTTCACGATCAAATTGGGTTACGACCAGAGTTTTGGAACGAATTATGGTCGTGAACCGAGGTTCCACTGTATATATTTTCAGTCACAAATTTCAGTATTGTCCTCCCAATTGCATTTTAATTATTTTGACAATACTGGACAAATCCTAATATTAAGATGACAAGGATAGAACTTGTATCTTGTTTTATATATAAACGTCTATGCATGGAAGTGTGTGTGTGTTTGTCCGGCCCGGAAGTGAGAAGTGGAGTCGGGGTAAGGGCTCCACCTCCGAGGATACACAAGCGAGGCCAGCATGTCAGCAAAGGGAAACCTCCAAAGAAAAAGTCACTCGCTTAGCGGCTAATACAGAAGCGAGGCGAGCACATCGGCAGAAGGAAACCTCCAAAGAAAGACAAAGTGCCTAGCCGCTAATGCACAAACGCGAGCACGTCGGCAACATGAATCCTCCTAGGAGAGAGACGCCCAGAGTAGTTCCATTGAATTACCTGACATCTCTACATTTAATTTTGTTTTTCTGACGATTTCAATAGTTTCTAGGACCCCATGCTTTTTACAGCACGGGCTTACACAGCTTGTCATATATAATGGTTAATATTAGAGCTCTGCTACTCTTGTGCAGGCCTCTTCATCATTTACTAAATCACGTAAAGAAGTAATATAGTTTTAGAGGCTTAAGATATACTACAAGTGTAAATCTTTACCACTCTGACTTAAAAAAAAAAAAAAAAAAAAACAACCATTCAGTCAGCAAAATCTTGGTGATGCACACTTCACTCAGTACCTTTTAAACTATTCTTGTGTTTAATTAAATGCAGGATTGTCTGTTCCGTTTCATTTTTACATATGTTTAAGAGTTGCAACTTTTAGTTTGTGTTGTTTTGAGTTAAAGAAAGCACACATATGTATCTGGCTTATTAAGTAAGTTTTGTCTAACATAAAATGAAAGCAGGCAGTATTTACATACCAGCAAGCCCGCGATTCTCGAAAGAATCGCAAATCCAAGAATGGCAATCACTTTCTGTTCCCTCCGATACTTGGAGGGATGAAATATCATGGAGGGTGTGTGCGTCCTGGGAAAGTTCATTTAATTAAATAAACATATTTGTACTAAAGCGGTTTCTTTTTGGAGCTGTGACTCATCTGTGCGCCTTCGTTTATTGTTTTTATCCATGCAGTCTCTTTTTTGTTTTTCTATGGCTGTGTCGTCCGGTGCGGTGGTGTGGGCGGTCGCGTTCGGGCGGCTGTACAACCTGGCGTGCACGCTTTACCTCAGGTTTAGTTCAGAGGTTGTAGCCATGGTAAAGTTTTCATTTAATTAAATAAACATATTTGTACTAAAGCGGTTTCTTTGTGTGGGCGCCTTCGTTCATTGTTTTTATCCATACGGGCTCGTGTTTGTATTACTAATCGTTGAGCTCCTTCCATTTGGAGCCGTGACTCCTAGCCTCCGTGTATTGTTTTTATCCATGTGGTCTCGTCTTTGTTGTTTTGTGGCTGTGTCATTAGGTAGAAGTCGTTTACTGTTAGGAAGCATACTCCAACTTACACACACTGACTGCTGGCACAGTGGATTAGAGCAGGTGTAGTTTACAGGTCGTGGTGTTTGGGCGCCATGCACTGACTCTGGGAACTACAGGCTCGGTTTTGTATTACAAATCGTTGAGCTCTTTCCATTTGGAGCCATGACTCCTTTGCCTCTGCTGGCACAGTGGATTACAGCAAGTTTAGTTTACAGGTTGTGTTGTTTGGGCGCCACCTACTGACTCTGGGAAGCCGCTGCGTTTGACTCTGGGGCGCCACGGCGCAGTGCGCATGTGCTTCGGTGTGTCCGCCGTGCATAAATTAAACTGTTGTTTAGTAATATAGATAAAGTGTTAACTGTCTTCTCCAGTCAATGTAAATTACATGTATGTATACTTTTTACTTTAGAAACTGTTAGTTTTTAAAATAATTTTTTACACTTCAAATATCACACTTAACATTAAGTTGTCTTCTAGTAAATGTTCTCATTTTAAGCCAAAAGTACAGTTACAACTTTAGGAATTTTTTATTTTTGCAGAAAATTTTTAACAAATTGCTTTCGGCAATTCATATCCATGTTTACTCCATTTTGTCCTTTGATACACACACCCATGCTTAACAAGCATCCCTCTTAATAGGGTTGTGCGGTATACTGGTACTGGAAAAGTACAGAAAAAACAATTTTTAAAACAGTACAGTACCAGTATTTCAGGAATTTCAGTACCAGATGTAAACGTCAACTTGTCTCTCAAACTTGTGCACCAGGGAGATGAATAATTGTGTGGCACACCAGGGAGGGCAGTGGAAGATGGGGGATTTTGGAGTTGCCTGTCATTTGCCTTGGAACCGTTTTGGTATCAGTACCAAGGTCAAAATTTTAGTATCAATTTACCACCACCACTACTGCTTAGTGACATTCTGTAAATTTGCTCATTTACTGCACATTTATAGTTAACTTTGCTCCAGTTATCAAGTTGTGCTCTTTCAGTTCTGTCATTTGTGAATCTTAAAGTTCTGGCTAGAGTTTGTGTATTTTGTTTTAGCCAGTGATACCTTAATAGTAATGCAGCATATACTAATTATTTTTATGTGTTTCCCTCATCAACAGGTTTTGGATTATTTCATGGATGGTTACTGATTGTCTGTGGTTGGGCTAATGCAAGTGATGCTATTGAAATACTCAGTGTGTCTTTCCTCCTTCCTGCTGCTCGTTGTGACCTGCAACTTACATCATCTGACATGGGCTTCCTTATAGCCAGCACCTTTTTAGGTATGTTTAAACATAGCGTTTTAAATGCTTTGCATTTTTTATATCATTTCTGTTATCCAACAGCAAGTGTGTTCTGATATTAGGTTATGCTGTAAATACTTTATTAAGTTCTTTAGTTTTTACTTTCTGTTTATATCTATTTTTAGCTTTTAATATTGTAAAGCACTTTGAAGTACTTTCATATATGAAAATATGATATATAAATAAATGTTGTTTTATGCTTGATTCAAGCAATAGTTTATCCCACCATGCAGTTACAGTATTGCAAGGTTATTATAGTTTTGCCTTTTTGTATTAGTTTATATGTCTATATTTTTTCTGACCTTACTTGGAAATTCAGTTTAGTTTTAGTTTTCCTTCATCGTGTATTTTTAGTTTTAGTTTAGTTTTTATTTCACAAAGACATTTCTATTTTATTTTTATATATATTAGTTTCAGTTTTAGTTTTAGTAATTATGGCATGGAGTGCCTACGGAGTTAGTTTTGTGTCACAATCAGACAGAACTGTACACTTAACAGATTTGGATATGAGTTTAATGTTAGTGGAAGCTTACTACACTGCCTGGTTTACTATCTATGCTTGTTTTTATCAGACAAAAACAAAACCACCAATCAAAACTAGACACTGAATATGAACAATTTTACACAGTTTTACAATTTTTCAAATATTTTCTCATGAAAATCACAGGGGCTTAGGAAGAACAGGGCTCTTAGACTTGAATGAGTGTGCAGACCCCACGTAGCTGTATTGAGAGAAACAAAGAACAACAAGCGTGTTTGTGTCAAGGTTAGGGGTAGTGAGTCTTGAATAGACCACCATAAAGGACAGGAAACCCATAATGAGCAGGTGATTGGAGTACGGACAGGCATAAAACAACAGAGACAGCGTCTGAGATTAAGAACAACATATACGTTATCTAAACCTGTTTTCCCAGAGTAGGATTGCAGGAAATCTGGAGCCTACCGCAGAAGGTTTGGATGCAAGGCAGGAAAAATCTCTGGTATGCAAAATGTATGATAAGGCTGATGTTAAGAACAAAAAGAATATGATATTTCAACTATCTATTTTGAGAGAGAAAAACATTGAAAAAAGGGAGACAAATATTTTAAAATATAATTCTGCTAATGGATTACTTTCACAATATCAGGTATTTTGAGTTTGTGAATATGAACTAAAAATGATAAATTAATAAATATGGAATAAATACAAAAACCCATTAGTATGTTTAGTTTTTCATCACTTGTCAGACTCTCTACCTTTGTTTGTATTGCTTCGTTGTTAAACAATGTTTTTAAAGCAAAAGTGATTGGTCAGCAACAATATGCTGATCTTGTATGATGACCTAGTCAGTCTCTCGAACAGTGCTGTTTTATTTTCAAAAATCGGGAGTACTCTCCCCTCGACTTTCTTGTATACTCAGATATGGGGATGGATATTTAAGGAGTAAACCGCAAGACAATGATTATATTTTTATATTATGTACATTAAGGAACCTTCAACAACAAATCCAATTAATAATATATTGAACAATTATTATAAAAATAAAGTTGAATAAATCAGACTCTGCAGCTGTATAAATAAAAAAAAAATCGAGCATGTGCTCAGGTAAAATACCACTTCTGGGTGATGGATTTGGCCCAAAAGTTAGTACAGATCTATAATTCTGATGTAACAACCACATGCCGAATTTCATCCATCTATCTAGTTGCATTTTTGAGTTATCGTGTTTACACACACACAACAGATGCACACATGCAGTACATGCGTGCGCGTACACACACAATTCCAAAAAACAGTATTGTTGGACACTGGTTAGTTTCATGATTACTATACTTTCTCTATACTTCGTATATGAGAAAGTAAAAACGATTTCTTCTGTGCGAAGTGGCAGGTGAATTGCTGTCAACAAAAAGCAGACACCTAGAAATAAACTGAAACGTTACTCGTGATTTTTCTGTTCATATGGTAACCGTTTTGTTGACCAGCACATTCTGATTTCAGCCGTTTGATGTACATCTTGATATACAACAAACACAAGGAAAGGGGGCACGCAAATCGCTTTCTATTTCTCATGCTTTATACACCCGCACTCAGCTTGCTCTGTCACCGCAAATGCTGTGTGAACAGCCGCCCTCTGTCACCAGCCACTGTTCACTGGATGAATACCGTAGATACTCGCGTATTAGTCGAAAAATTTATGCCTTAAAATTCATTCAAAAAAACAGGGTCGACTTATCCACGGGGCAACACAATTTAATAATTATAAGCCAGCAATGGGTCTTTTTACTTCTGGTACATGCTTCCTCAGTTGGTTTGCCCAGTTGATTTCATACAAGGGACGCTATTGGCGGATGGCTGAGAAGCTACCCAATTAGAGCATGCAGTTAAGTTCCTGTGTGCTGATTGGCTCAGTGACGGAGCGCCAAATTCGATTCCGCTGCATTAACCAGAAAGTCTCGTCTCGCTCATTCAGCATCAACGTGTTTCGCTGTGTAAAGAGTTAACTTTTGTGCTCTTTTGTGTTTATCTTTGTGCATAGTTAAGCCCTTCGTTATGGCTCCAAATTGATCTGCTCCTGCTACTGCTTCAGAGGCCATGCCCAAGCGCCAACAGAAGATACTAACAATTGCCATAATTATAATTATTTATAATTAGTTTTACCCTCGACTTATACGTGGGTCATAACAAATTTCGTAATTTTCGGCTTAAAAAATACACTCGACTTATCTGCGAGATCGACTAATACGCGAGTATCTACGGTATATGCGGGCGGCTCGTGGTGGATGACTTTCTGTTTTAGAGTTAAAACTTACAAGGCAAGAATATTCATTCAAAAATAAAAACAAAATATTTTAGTAAATTATTATTTTGTTTCAGTTAGTCTTTCCAGCTACTTTAATAGTTTTGTTTAGTTTTAGTTTTTCATTTCGGTTTTGTTAATTATTTTATTTCAGTTTACGAAAATGTTTTTTTAATAATAGTTTCAGTTTTGATTTTAGTTTTCGTTAACTATAATAACCTTACAGTATTCCATATCGACTTTTAAAATTTGTCTTTTAAAATTACAATAGAAACGTTAAATAGATAAATTAAAGATAGTCACATGTTGCAGTATATTGAAAGGAGTAGATAGATGGTGGTATGCTAATACAGTGGAACCTCGGTTTGCGAGTAACTTGGTTTACGAGTGTTTTGCAAGACTAGCTAAAATCTTTAATAAATTTTGACTTGATAAATGAGCGAGGTCTTGCAATACGAGTAGTATGTATACGCTTTGTCTGCTGAGCCTCATGTGATTACAACTGAGCTGATTGTTCTTCTCTCTCACTCTCGCTGCGGGATTGTGGGCAAACGTCTCCTATTCTCTGTCTGAGTCGGCGTGCCTCACTAATATAGCCAACATCCGTATAAGTGTATACTGTTTACTACAGCATTGTGACTGTGTGTGTGCATGCATGTGTGCTGTGACATGCGAGTCCCTGTCATGCGCCCAAAAACACGAGGTTGAGTCTCAGTACTTTAGCGACACCAGCTTTATTCAGCTTGAAACAGCAACAGCGCGGTTATTTATTGTAGCGGGATCTGCCACACTTCTATACACAGACACAGCAGTCAGGCAGGGTCGTGGCCAAGTAGTACTGTGCCCTGCGCATGTATAATGTTCCTTGTTCCTTGTATCACCCATCGACGGCAGGCGCTTATAGCATGTCCGCGATCTTTTTGGATTCGCTTTTACGGCGAACTGCTACAGCGCTGGGAGACTGCGATTACTTTGGGACGCTCTTCCGTGTGTCGTCCCGTTGGGTGGAATCCCACAAGAGTTTAGAAACTCACTCAAACCAGCCGTGATTCTTTTCAAAGGTAAAGTGCAGGTTAATTTGTTTTATGTATTTTTACTTTATATCTTGAATTAATAATTTTTGTATGAATAGTTTTGGGTTGTGGAATGAATCATCTGAGTTTCCATTATTTCTTATGGGGAAATTCACTTGATATACGAGTGCTTTGGACTGCGAGCACGTTTCCGAAACGAATTATGCTCACAAACCGAGGTTTCACTGTATATGTCATTTTTTTTTTCTGTTGTAGCTCACAAAGCTTTATAAACAGGTATCAAATCCCAGGGTAGTAAGCTGACGCTGCTGGGATCTGCTTGCGCCTCCTTATTATAATAGGATGCAGTACACAGTCAATTTTGTAACTTCTATCTTCATTTGACACACAAACTACAATCTGAAAAGTTGGCGTAAACCATCCATCCATCCATTTTCCAACCCGCTGAATCCGAACACAGGGTCACGGGGGTCTGCTGGAGCCAATCCCAGCCAGCACAGGGCACAAGGCAGGAAACCAATCCTGGGCAGGGTGCCAACCCACTGCAGGACATACAGTCTTCCCTTTGCTGTTAAAGTTTCACATAGACATAGAAATTAGATAAACAACCTGGTTAGTTTGCTCACCTGACTCTGACCTTAACTGAAAGGTCAAGCAGCTTCTATGCTCCAGTTTTTTAGAGGAAGGGTTTTGGGGAACCTTTCAATAAAAAGCACAGCACAGCAGTCGAATCTGTGACTTGCTCAATGAGAAGGTAGGCTTGGACATCACAATCTTGCATCAGACAGTATATATATACATGCTGGCTTTGCTTGTGTTATTGGTGGCTAAGCGAATTGTCCGTTTCCACAGAGGTGGAGCCCTTACCCTGACTTCACCTCTCACTTCTGGGCCAGACAGACACACACACACACTACCACGCGTAGATGTTTATATATAAGATATATATACATACAGTATATAGTACATTGATTGCTGTTGTATTTATTTTAAAAACAGGCTAATAAATGAAGACCCTGTTTTTTTATTAACTGAATTTCTTACGAAATTAGTCAGTCTTTCAGCACTAATAACTGTCTTCTAGCTGATAAGAGAGCTATTATTGCTGTCATTGTTTAAAAATTAAGACTGATATACATAAGTAGACACATGAAATTTAATTATCAACCAAGGCCTACCATAGCGTATATACGCTCACAGACCACTTTGTTAGGTACACCTTGCTAGTATCTGGTTGGACTCTCTTTTGCCTCAGAGCTGCCATAATTCTTCGTGGCACAGATTCAGCAAGGTGCTAGAAACATTCCTCAGGGATTTTGGTCCATATTGACATGATAGCATCAGGCAGTTGCTGCAGATTTGTCAGCTACACATCCATGATGCAAATCTCCTATTCCACCATCCCAAAGGTGCTCTGTTAGATTGCGATCTGGTGATTGTGGAGGCCATTTGAATACAGTGAACTCATTGTCATGTTCAAGAAACCAGTTTGAGATGATGTGAGGTTTGTGACATGGTGCAGAAGACGGGTTCACTGTGGCCATAAAGGGATGGACGTGGTCAGCAACAATACTCGGGTAGACTGTGGCATTTAAACAATGCTCCTTTGGTACTAAGGTTAATAAAGTGTGCCAAGAAAATGGTTCTATGCTTTCATGTCGTTGACGTCAAATTCTGACCTTACCATCCGAATGTTGCTGCAGAAATCAAGACTCATCTGACCAGGTAATGTTTTTCTAGTGTTCAATTATCTAATTTTGGTGAGTGCATTCAGATTGCAGCCACAGATGCCTGTTCTTAGCTGACAGTAGTGGCACCCGGTGTCGTCTCCTGTTGCTGTAGCCCATCTGCTTCAAGGTTCAACATGATGTGTGTTGAGAGGTGCTTCTTCTGCATACCTCAGTTGTAATGAGTGGTTATTTGAGTTACTGTTGTCTTTCTATCATCTCGAACCAGTCTGGCCAGTCTCCTCTGACCTCTGACATCAACAAGGCATTTTTGCCCAGAGAACTGCCATTCACTGGATATTTTTCCCTTTTTCTCTGTAAACCCTAGAGATGATTGTGCATCAAAATCCCAGTAGATCAGCAGTTTCTGAAATAATCAGACCAGCCTGTCTGGCACCAACAGCCATGCCACATTCAAAGTCACTTAAATTTCCTTTCTGATGCTCGGTTTGAACTTCAGCGGGTCGTCTTGACAATGTCTACATGCAGAAAAATACATTGAGCTGCTGCCATGTGATTGGCTGATTAGATATTTGTGTTAACAAGCAATTGAACAGATGTACTTAATAAAGTGGCCGGTGAGTGATGTTATGTAAAATTGGCCATTGCAATGTTTTTGTGATAATCTGTTTATGTACTGTATGTTTAATGAGTTAATATACAGTGCTTGATTTAAAGAGTGTTCTTATTGACATTTTTACTATTTATAACCTTGTTTGTATTATAGGCATGGCAATTGGAGGTTATGTTTGGGGATATCTGGCTGACAAAAATGGACGTCAGAAAATCCTGGCATTCTCTTTGGCTATAAATGGATTGTTTGCAGCATTGTCCAGTTTGGCGACGACATTTTGGCTATTTCTACTATTGAGGTTTATCAGTGGTATTGGGTAAGGATTGTTAATTTAATTACAGACGCCAGTCTTTTCTCCTGACTCATTCAGGGTTTTCTCTGAACAAGAAGTTCTAATATTTCTTCTTCTTTCGGCTGATCCCGTTACGGGTTGCCACAGTGGATCATCTTCTTCCATATCTTTCTGCCCTCTGCATCTTGTTCTGTTACAACCACTTAATACTGTATCTATTTTTTGCATTCTGTATTTTGAGAACAATACATTATTTCATTTTATGCATGTCAGTGATTCACCATATTGAACATCTACATAAAATTAGTTCACATTTTCTGAGTTGGATTTCATCAAAAAAAGTTAATTTTTACATCCTCTGATGTCTGATATACGTATGCTTGTATACTTTTATAAGAAATAAAGTGTAGTGTGATAACTAACAAAAACATAAATATGAAACAGTAGCACAGGGTAAAAATGTGGTTAGAGAACAAAAAAGTCTTAAGTGAATGTCTTGTCCTTCAGTACAGAAGATTAATTATGTAAATTTTTTTTCTTCAACCATCTGAAAATAATGTTACCATGATGACCAGTCATGCTACAACTTTGTAACTTGTAATTTAATTAGGGCAGGAGTCTGGCTGTTAAAATCATGTTCACAAGTGAAAGCTTTTGTTTGTAGTGGCTATTCACATTTTTCATTATACAGTGATCCCTCGCTATATCGCGCTTCGCCTTTCGCGGCTTCACTCCATCGCGGATTTTATATGTAAGCATATTTAAATATACATCGCGGATTTTTTGCTGGTTCGTGGATTTCTGCGGACAATGGGTCTTTTAATTTCTGGTACATGCTTCCTCAGTTGGTTTGCCCAGTTGATTTCATACAAGGGATGCTATTGGCAGATGGCTGAGAAGCTAGATTGCTTACTTTTCTCTATCTCTCTCTTGCGCAGACTTTCTCTGATCCTGACGTATGGAGATTGAGCAGGGGGGCTGTTCGCACACCTAGACGATATGGACGCTTGTCTAAAAATGCTGAAAGATTATCTTCACGTTGCTATCTTTTGTGCAGCTGCTTCCTGAAACGACATGCTGCACAGTGCTTCGCATACTTAAAAGCTCGAAGGGCACGTATTGATTTTTGACTGAAAAACAAACTCTGTCTCTCTCTCTCCCTGCTCCTGACGGAGGGGGTGTGAGCTGCCGCCTTCAACAGCTTTGTGCCGCGGTGCTTTGCATACTTAAAAGCAAACAGCCCTATTGATTTGTTTGCTAGAGATTGTTTTCTCTATCTATGTGACATTCTGTGCTCCTGACACGCACTCCTTTGAAGAGGAAGATATGTTTGCATTCTTTTAATTGTGAGACAGAACTGTCATCTCTGTCTTGTCATGGAGCACAGTTTAAACTTTTGAAAAAGAGACAAATGTTTGTTTGCAGTGTTTGAATAACGTTCCTGTCTCTCTACAACCTCCTGTGTTTCTGCGCAAATCTGTGACCCAAGCATGACAATCTAAAAATAACCATATAAACATATGGTTTCTACTTCGCGGATTTTCTTATTTCGCGGGTGGCTCTGGAACGCAACCCCCGCGACGGAGGAGGGATTACTGTACACCGTTTTGTGGGGAGATGTTTTGCTCACACATGCTCGATAAAGCTAAGTGATCATAGTTACAGAGTTACAGTTGCATTTAGAGAAACACAAAGACCAAATAAAGTGTCTATATGAATCATGGTTACTGTATTGCTTGTTGACCATGTTTCGTAATCTACACCATGTGACCAATTACAGTGCTTTGCAAAAGTATTGTGACCCCTCAGCGTTTTCGTATGTTGCTAAATTAAAGATGACTTCTAACATCACATTCCAGTCTATATTTCTGTAATAGAATCACTTGCATACACATTTAGATCACTGTACTCTGTTTGCCTTAGTTTTTCACTTGTGAAAGGAATTGCCCATCCTGGGATAGAATTACCTTACCAAAAAGCTGTAGTGGGTTTTTGTGAGTATATTTATTAATAACAATGATTGTGATTATTTTGTGCAAATCATGAAAAAGACGCTAAGGTGTGAAAACTCGCAACACAGATACAGTGGTGTGAAAAACTATTTGCCCCCTTCCTGATTTCTTATTCTTTTGCATGTTTGTCACACAAAATATTTCTGATCATCAAACACATTTAACCATTAGTCAAATATAACACAAGTAAACACAAAATGCAGTTTTTAAATGATGGTTTTTATTATTTAGGGAGAAAAAAAATCCAAACCTACATGGCCCTGTGTGAAAAAGTAATTGCCCCCTTGTTAAAAAATAACCTAACTGTGGTGTATCACACCTGAGTTCAATTTCCGTAGCCACCCCCAGGCCTGATTACTGCCACACCTGTTTCAATCAAGAAATCACTTAAATAGGAGCTGCCTGACACAGAGAAGTAGACCAAAAGCACCTCAAAAGCTAGACATCATGCCAAGATCCAAAGAAATTCAGGAATAAATGAGAACAGAAGTAATTGAGATCTATCAGTCTGGTAAAGGTTATAAAGCCATTTCTAAAGCTTTGGGACTCCAGCGAACCACAGTGAGAGCCATTATCCACAAATGGCAAAAACATGGAACAGTGGTGAACCTTCCCAGGAGTGGCCGGCCGACCAAAATTACCCCAAGAGCGCAGAGACGACTCATCCGAGAGGTCACAAAAGACCCCAGGACAACGTCTAAAGAACTGCAGGCCTCACTTGCCTCAATTAAGGTCAGTGTTCACGACTCCACCATAAGAAAGAGACTGGGCAAAAACGGCCTGCATGGCAGATTTCCAAGACGCAAACCACTGTTAAGCAAAAAGAACATTAGGGCTCGTCTCAATTTTGCTAAGAAACATCTCAATGATTGCCAAGACTTTTGGGAAAATACCTTGTGGACTGATGAGTCAAAAGTTGAACTTTTTGGAAGGCAAATGTCCCGTTACATCTGGCGTAAAAGGAACACAGCATTTCAGAAAAAGAACATCATACCAACAGTAAAATATGGTGGTGGTAGTGTGATGGTCTGGGGTTGTTTTGCTGCTTCAGGACCTGGAAGGCTTGCTGTGATAGATGGAACCATGAATTCTACTGTCTACCAAAAAATCCTGAAGGAGAATGTCCGGCCATCTGTTCGTCAACTCAAGCTGAAGCGATCTTGGGTGCTGCAACAGGACAATGACCCAAAACACACCAGCAAATCCACCTCTGAATGGCTGAAGAAAAACAAAATGAAGACTTTGGAGTGGCCTAGTCAAAGTCCTGACCTGAATCCAATTGAGATGCTATGGCATGACCTTAAAAAGGCGGTTCATGCTAGAAAACCCTCAAATAAAGCTGAATTACAACAATTTTGCAAAGATGAGTGGGCCAAAATTCCTCCAGAGCGCTGTAATAGACTCATTGCAAGTTATCGCAAACGCTTGATTGCAGTTATTGCTGCTAAGGGTGGCCCAACCAGTTATTAGGTTCAGGGGGCAATTACTTTTTCACACAGGGCCATGTAGGTTTGGATTTTTTTTTCTCCCTAAATAATAAAAACCACCATTTACAAACTGCATTTTGTGTTTACTTGTGTTATATTTGACTAATGGTTAAATGTGTTTGATGATCAGAAACATTTTGTGTGACAAACATGCAAAAGAATAAGAAATTAGGAAGGGGGCAAATAGTTTTTCACACCACTGTACCTACTGCCCGCCTTCTACCCCAAATCGTCTGTCTATCTTCTTTCACAAACCAACTTTCATGCCGCCACAGTGTTATATGAAGCCGCCCAGGAGATGTGCATTTTCTTCAGAAACAAAATATTTTTTCTCAAACACTGAGAAATGAACTTAGAAACAAAAGATAAAGTTTTCATGGTATAAAAAAGTATTTTTGTTTTCTTATTAGTGAGCTAAATAGTGATTATAGTCAGAATGGAGCTGCAAAAGTCATTCACCAAGAAAATCCTTTTTAATAAGCAGATCCAAAACACTACAGTGAAACAAAAGAGAAAAAGAGTGAAAACCAGAATATCGAATGCTAAACTTTCTGCAAGCAATTCTTCGCTTTTTGAGTTTAAACCTTGGACGGGCGACCCTTAGCAACCAGGCAAGGTTCCATAGCAGCTCTTTATCTGCTCTCAGTGTCTTTCAACGTAAGGATGCGATGCAGATACAGATAAAACAAAAAAGAATTAAAGAAGAAACTAATACATGAAATTAAAGTTTGAAAATTAAGCTTTTGAAGAATAAAACTCTGTAGGGATTATAACTTTCCAGTCACCAGGGACAGCAAAATAATTCAGTAAGGCTCCTACGTTATTTTCCTTACCCTTCTCTCTAGGACACAGTTTCCAGTTTTTAGACTTGCATCAAATGTAACTGAAACTCACTTGTTTTAAGATGCAACATGATAAAATTTTTTGGTAAACACAAGGATTATAGAAACATGATACCTGCATATTAGGGAATCCATTCCCAGGCTCCCGATTCCCGGACTTTTTTCATTCCCACATTCCCGGGAATGAAACTGCTGTAATTCCCGGGAAAACGGGAACGGCCAAGCTCGCATATATAGCGCGTAAATGTGTAAAAATCGATCAAGAAATAACAGAGTTATAGTTGAAAATAATTCAGGTGGCGCCATTGTTGCAGCTTGCACTTCATCAGACAACAGCTTTGAACAGCAACTTGAAATTGCAATGCGTCAGTCTGTTGCATCCGCATTATCTGTGCCAAGAAACTTGCCATCACAGAATGATGACAAGAAACTGGATGCATCAGTAAAAGCTGAAATGGAGGTGTTTCAGAGCAACGGCAAGCACGGGCGTTGTTTAGAACATGTGTATCAGTATCTGATGATTGTGCCGCCTACTTCAGTGGAGGCAGAGCGTGCTTTCTCAGCGGCTGGCGTACTTCTGCACAAAGGTGCACTCTTGCCTGGACGACCACACGCTGGACACGTTGTGCTTTCTACGCTCTTATTACCGCAACTAAAGATACATGTACTTATATGACAGCATGAACTGCTTGTAGATAAGATTGGTATTTTATTTGTGTCAACATATTGCAGTAGTTTTATTAAAAATAAGTGTCGGTCGTTCTAAAACCGTTCACATGTGAGATGCCCGTGCACTGTGTCATTCCCGGGAATGACATGCGGGATTCCCGAATTCCTGGGAATGGATAAACCCATCCAGGAATGGATTCCCTACTGCATATATATTGAGACAAGACAAGACAGACTAAACACGTAACACCGAAGAGGCTGGCTGTTTACTTGATATCTAGAATCTTAATTTATCATACCAGAGATAAACAGATACCAAGACTTTAAGGGTGGCATCCAGTGTTGTGTGGAGTTGTTTCTACGGGTTCAAGTGGAGGACTGTTGTTGTGTTGGAATGCATTCTTTATCTTTGCAACATTATCCTCTGCTCATGGTGTGCTGTGCTTTTCTCAGCTCACTGTTAAGCTGTGTTCTCTGCATTTCCACAGAGAAGAGCATTACTCTTTCTGGCACAAGTGTTTAGATGCTGATGTTCTTTTCCTGAAGTAATGGCTGCTTCTCAGTCTCTTCAGACTGACAGTGGCTCATCAAGTTTTTGGTTCCAGAGAGAGGCCCTCTGCTTTCAAAGAGAGGAGAGATGAGTGCAGCTTGTTGGTAGTTGTTTTGGCAATCCCTGTAATTCACGAGACATGAATTAATTCCCAAAGCTATCAGCTTTTTGTGTATTAAATCTTATTTCTGTTACATTTTTATGCTACACAGTGCGTCTATATGTAATAATGTGCATATCTTAAGTAAGGTAATGGTATATTGTGAAATTTGTTTAAAAAGTAAGCTATGCTCATTATTTTTGATTTGATTGATTTTGATTAATTATACTTCATCAATCCCTGAGGGGAAACTGTCTTTTCACATAACCTTTGAAAGTCAGAGAATGAGATGGGCCTTTGTCCAGTGCCCTTGGAGCAGTTTTCAGGTTGTGTCTAGCTCGACAGCCCAGAGGACTAGCATCCCTTTTAGCAGTAACAAGATTTAAACCAGCAACCTTCCAGATACCAGTGCAGATCCTTAACCTCAGCGCCATGTTATCTTTTAAAACATAAAAATGAACAGTTAGTGTAGAACATTTGCCTCACTTAGTTGTCTAATTAAAATCACTTCACTTTTATAGAAAATAATGTACATTTTAACATGGTTGAAAATTAATAATGGATGGTTTAGATTTTACTTAAAATGACACTGACCAGCATATTTAATTTAAACATGACTTTAAATTGTCATTGTAGATAAGAAACAAGCTCTGATTTAATAAGTTGTATCATGAAGGACATTTACCAACTGATGTTTGTTAATCTGTGTTGTTATGTCTTATGAAATGTTATTAACAGCCTATATGTAATATAGCTTTGAACACAAAAGTCCTTCATTCTTTTTATGACCACAGCAAGCTGAAGAAAATTCTGGCAGCATTAAAGCAGCCTGAATCCTTCTAAAGACACCCACACATCCACATTTATACGTGGAGGGCCAATTTGGACTCTCTGTTTGAAGTAAAATACACATCAAAAAACCTTAAGTATCCCAGATAAATGCATACACATTTGCAATGTGCAAACTCCACACAAACAGTGATTGGGCTGGGATTTGAACCTTCCCTGCAGGTTTGAATAATTTATTTTGAATATGTGGTATGGTTATACATAAATAAAATAGTGTAGTTTTTTAAAATGCTGTAATATTGAAAATAAGAAAAAAAAATATTTTGTTGTATTAATATTTCCATGTTAATTTCTCTTGCACAAGAAATTAGTTATTAATTTATTTCCTTGAGGAAGCATTAACATTGTCAATCACACTTAATCCAAATACCATATATATATATATATATATATATATATATATATAGTGCATCCGGAAAGTATTCACAGCGCATCACTTTTTGCACCTTTTGTTATGTTACAGCCTTATTCCAAAATGCATTAAATTAATTTTTTTCCTCAGAATTCTACACACAACACCCCATAATGACAACGTGAAAAAAGTTTACTTGAGGTTTTTGCAAATTTATTAAAAATAAAAAAACTGAGAAATCACATGTACATAAGTATTCGCAGCCTTTGCTCAATACTTTGTCGATGCACCTTTGGCAGCAATTACAGCCTCAAGTCTTTTTGAATATGATGCCACAAGCTTGGCACACCTATCCTTGGCTAGTTTCGCCCATTCCTCTTTGCAGCACCTCTCAAGCTCCATCAGGTTGGATGGGAAGCATCGGTGCACAGCCATTTTAAGATCTCTCTAGAGATGTTCAATCGGATTCAAGTCTGAGCTCTGGCTGGGCCACTCAAGGACATTCACAGAGTTGTCCTGAAGCCACTCCTTTGATATCTTGGCTGTGTGCTTAGGGTCGTTGTCCTGCTGAAAGATGAACCGTCGCCCCAGTCTGAGGTCAAGAGCGCTCTGGAGCAGGTTTTCATCCAGGATGTCTCTGTACATTGCTGCAGTCATCTTTCCCTTTATCCTGACTAGTCTCCCAGTCCCTGCTGCTGAAAAACATCCCCACAGCATGATGCTGCCACCACCATGCTTCACTGTAGGTATGGTATTGGCCTGGTGATGAGCGGTGCCTGGTTTCCTCCAAATGTGACGCCTGGCATTCACACCAAAGAGTTCAATCTTTGTCTCATCAGACCAGAGGATTTTCTTTCTCATGGTCTGAGAGTCCTTCAGGTGCCTTTTACTAAGGAGTGGCTTCCGTCTGGCCACTCTACCATACAGGCCTGATTGGTGGATTGCTGCAGAAATGGTTGTCTTTCTGGAAGGTTCTCCTCTCTCCACAGAGGACCTCTGGAGCACTGACAGGGTGACCATCAGGTTCTTGGTCACCTCCCTGACTAAGGCCCTTATCCCCCAATCGCTCAGTTTAGATGGCCGGCCAACTCTAGGAAGAGTCCTGGTGGTTTCGAACTTCTTACACTTATGGATGATGGAGGCCACTGTGCTCATTGGGACCTTCAAAGCAGCAGAAATTTTTCTGTAACCTTCCCCAAATTTGTGCCTCGAGACAATCCTGTCTCGGAGGTCTACAGACATTTCCTTTGACTTCATGCTTTGTTTGTGCTCTGACATGAACTGTCAACTGTGGGACCTTATATAGACAGCTGTGTGCCTTTCTAAATCATGTCCAATCGACTGAATTTACCACAGGTGGACTCCAATTAAGCTGCAGAAACATTTCAAAGATGATCAGGGGAAACAGGATGCACCTGAGCTCAATTTTGAGCTTCATGGCAAAGGCTGTGAATACTTATGTACATGTGCTTTCTCAATTTTTTAATTTTATAATAAATTTGCAAAAATCTCAATTAAACTTTTTTCATGTTGTCAATATGGGGTGTTGTGTGTAGAATTCTGAAGAAAAAAATTAATTTAATCCATTTTGGAATAAGGCTGTAACATAACAAAATGTGGAAAGTGATGCACTGTGAATACTTTCCGGATGCACTGTATATGTGTGTATATATATTATATTATTGGATCGAGATGTCACCTTCTTTGAGACACTTTAACATCCTGTGAGACAAAAGGACAGCTGCTATACAGGCTCTTACAGTAAATGTTCGAAGTGCTGCGCTACATGCAGATCACACAGCACAGCGGCAGCAGCAGCAAGCCAACAGAGGAGGTAAAAAATAAAAGTATTTGTTTCCCATTGTATCACCGTTTAAGAGAGGGTTTCAGCCCCCCACTTCACTACGCGAGTGGTGGAGACTCAAAGTGGCTGGTGTGTTGCATGCCCTGGTTGGATGGGTCCGGGAGTGCGTGAGCGAAGCAAGCAGGGGGCTAAGCCCCCTAGTATATACATATATATATATATATATATAATTAAAATAGCAAAATAAACTCTTTGTAGTAAGTAACTTTTTCAAGAAGGTATGAGGGACACGGCATATATTGATATATATTTGTACCTTCCCCACAGAGTTGGCGGCTCTATACCTGTCATCTTCTCTTACTTCTCAGAGTTTCAGCCTCGTAAAAAGAGGGGAGTGATGATTAGCTGCTTAGCAACTTTTTGGATGGTTGGAAACATTCTTGTAGCAGGTAATGTAATCTGCTCTTCAATATTATATTGTGAGTGGACAATTCATTTATAACATCTACCTAATAGCACTGGTCCTCCATTTTCCTTTCAAAGCAGCCTGACTTCTTCAGGCATGGGCCCAACAAGATGTCAGAGGTGTGGCATATGGATGCTGGTCCATATCAATCCAAGTGATTCGCACATGTTGTATGAAATTAGTAGGAAGTGGGACTTAATGCAGAATAACTCATTCCACTTCCTAATACACTTGGAACATTGGATAGTGATTTGGTGGCTGGTAGAGCCACTGCATTTAAATGAATTCAGTGTTATGCTCCTGATTCGCACACAGTGTTATATTTTGTGTGCAGTTCCTGTATTCTCCTACTCATATTAAGGAAACCAACATGACTTACAAAAGCACAGCAATACATAATTGTATTGCAGTCTACAGCCTGAATTATTGATAATAGGCCAAATGGATTTATGGACTCAGATTTGTCATATCCTGTCATATCCATAAAGGTTGAATGACCAGGAGTAGGATTAATCTAATTAGATGATGCTTATCCAATAATCCATTGTCTAGAATTTGTGTTTTTCACTGCCAAAGGTAGGAATTATGCTTTCTGACATACCATTAGCTGCCAGATTGTTTATAGGCTGCCTGACACTGTGCAAAAGTCCCGTCAGCCTCAGTCTGCTCCTTTTTCCTTCAGCCTGTTTCTAACTTCAGAACTGCTCCTCTTTTGATGTTTTTGGGTAAAGGCTTATTCTACACACTCTTGTGTCTTTGTCTTACATGATAAGCCCTTTGTTTCTGATTCATTTCTGCAATCATGCCTTGCGTGATCATGAGGACAGTGGGCCTGGTTGCTAAACATGCCCAGTATCATTGGAAATTTACAAAGAGAATTTGGGGAAAAATGAGAAAACGTAGGCAAACTCATATACGGTAAATGAGTTGCTTTTGCTGTAAACATACGGCCATAATGGCAGTTCTGAGCATAACTGTTCAGATAGCTTAAACTTTTGAAATTGCTCAAAAGAAAAGAAGCAAGACCAGAATATTAGTAGAAAATCCATTGTTTGGTAAGGACAGGTGTAGAAGAGGATGAGAAACAGTATAAAGAATGATTGGTTGAATTTTATTTTCTATAGGATTGGCATGGCTGGTTATTCCTAGAACCTTTATAAGATTCCAGCTGGGGAATTTGAACTTTGAGTCTTGGAGAGTATTTGTGGGTCTCTGTTCTATTCCTAGCCTATCATCTGGACTCCTTTTTGGTTTTGTTATGCCAGAAAGTCCCAAGTACCTTATGGAGGTAAGCTGACAGCATATACTGTATTACAACCTTACATTTTCTTTCTTTATCTTTTTAAATCACAATAAGCACAATGAGATTATTTGGAATAAGCAGTGTTACAACTTTTTAAAGTACTGTAGACCTAGATGGTGTGGGTTGGGTGTGTGATATTGAACACCTTAGAGTATTAGAAATACACATACATTTTCGGGATTGTTCTCTTTCTGAAGTTGTTGTTCTACTGTGTGCTTTTACACAGTGCATGACTCAATTTTTCCCAGGATTTTGGAAGGAAATGGTCTATAGTTTTTAAATACACTTGTGTTTAATTTTTACCTTTCCAATAAATGTAATGTATCAGTGACATTGCTTACCATTTAGTAACATGTTAATACATTTAAGAATGGGTTGCTGTAGGTATGGTATTTGACATTTTCACTAATTTGGTTGGACAGAGACTCAGAATTCCAAGGTAGAAATATTAGATGTAATCTACCTGCTGTGTTGTTTCCCTCTTGCAGCAACTTTCTTTCTGTATATTCCACAGATAGGACAGTCATCTTAAATTAATTCCTTTCAACACTTTTCAAAAAAACTAAACAGGAACATATTTCAGACTTACTCATTTTGTTTTTAGTGCATCAACAATGGCTATAGCGATGATTAAAATAGGAAGCAGTGTAATTATCATCAGAAATTTCACTGCAGCTACATCTAACAACCGGTAATCGCCCTTCCCTAATGTCATATATCAATTATCACATGCAAGTAAGAATTTTACTATATTCTGTATTTAATGACTTTACAAATATATATATTGTACAGTAATGTAATTTGCGATGATTTACACATTGCAAGGTGCAGTGAGAAATGAAGGCTGATATATTTTATCTAACCAGTTTACTTTTATCTTTACAGAAGCTTGTGCTTTCAATTTAAATTGCAGACTTTGCTTTTTTGAAAAATTATTCAGAAGTGCATATTGATTTTATAACCTTTCAGTGGGTAGCACTGCTGCCTCGCAGTTGGGAGACCTGGGGACCTGGGTTCGTTTCCTGGGTCCTCCCTGCATGGAGTTTGCATGTTCTCCCCGTGTCTGCGTGGGTTTGCTCCGGGCGCTCCGGTTTCCTCCCACAGTCCAAAGACATGCTGGTTAGGTGGATTAGCAATTCTAAATTGGCCCTAGTGTGTGCTTGGGTGTGTTTGTGTGTGTCCTGCGGTGGGTTGGCACCCTGCCCAGGATTGGTTCCTGCCTTGTGCCCTGTGTTGGCTGGGATTGGCTCCAGCAGATCCCCGTGACCCTGTGTTCGGATTCAGCGGGTTGGAAAATGGATGGATGGATGCAAACTTAGACTGCATTTGTTGTTTATAGTTTAAGATACTACTTTTTATTCATTTTCCAAATCAGGTAATTTCAAAAGAGCAGAAACCTATCCAAATAACAGTATGTTCTATTTTATACTTTAATATTGCTTCTCTGCGGTGGGCTGGTGCCCTGCCAGGGGTTTGTTTCCTGCCTTGCGCCCTGCGTTGGCTGAGATTGGAAACTGCAGACCCCCGTGACCCTGTAGTTAGGATATAGCGAGTTGGATAATGGATGGATGGATATTGCTTCTTCAAATGAAGCAATTGTTATTTGACTGATTCTGAAGTGCAGGAATATTTTTGCTACCAGAAATGATATATTAAAGCTTAATGCCCTGTCTCAGATATACAGTAGTGTTCGGGTTATCTTACTGCTTTTAAGTGTATTCTTGAGCACATTATAGATCATCAGGTGATTCTGTGTTTTTGGAAATTGCTATAATATATTTTGATTCAAATAACACATTTAAGTATACCTCATTTACATTAAATTTAGGTTGGGAATGAGACCGTAGCCATCCATGTATTTCACAAGATGTTTGTCTGTAATCACAGAGGCAGCATCAAGAAATTTCCAGTAAGTATATTAAAAGGTTTATTGTATCCAGAGTACTTAATCCCAATTACTAAATCACTCCTGGGAATAAAAAAGAAAACTAATATTTTCAATATAAGAAAATTGTATATATATTTTTTTCTATAAAGAAGAATAGTATTTATATTCCTAATTAAATTCAAATGAAAGAACAGATATATTTTAACACTGTTGTATGAAAATAGTATTTTGTAATGGGTATCTATCATAAAGTAACATTTGTAATGTTGCATCATTTTAAATAATTTGACTAAGCTGTCAGTGACAAGGTTAACCTCCTTAGTGTTACATATTTTCTCAAAAAAAAAATGTAAAAAGTGTTGTAAATCTGATCTTTCTACTGTAAAATGTGCAAAACACTAAAAGTACAAAGTCAGAAGAGTAGAAAGCATAATGATACAAATAATAATAATGAATAATAATAAAAATAATGCTAATACCATATATACTGTGAAAATGTGTTGTTTGTGTGGCTTATCTTGAAGCACAATGAAATACACAATCCAGTATCACAGTCAGGACAATAGTAGCGGGATTCCTTGCAGATTTTCTTTCCAGACTGATCAGCTTTTGAACAGCACACTGCACACATACGACTGACACAAGTGTCATTTTTGGATTCATCAGAATCACTTTCAATTTCACTGTCCATTTCAGTTTCTCTTCCTAAAGACAGATGGATTCACTTCGTCATCACTACTCTTATCTCTGTCAAGAGCATGCAACACCTGGGCTGCTGAAAAATGTTTCTTATGAGATGCCATTATGAGGCTAGGAGAACATGTGTCTGCATCGTTCTCTGGGTAACACTCGAACCTGTCGCTTGTGCAAGACACGCATAACGCTGTTGGCACTTTTACAGCCCAAGTAATCCTCGAGTCTAACACGTGAGACGCATCTACACAGCTGCCCGAGTGACACTCTGGACTAACGCTTTTAACACTTTTTACAGCCTGAGTGACGCTCGTGTGTGACACTAAGGAGGTTAATGTATATTCAAACTGTTGACACCTAGTGTGTTATTCATTGAAAATGCCAAAAAAGTAAGTTATTATTTCTCAACTTATCTATATGCAAATGCCTCTCAACATATTTTGTTGTATTGCCAAAACAATTATGAAAGCAGACTGGTACTTGATGTTGCTGGCATAGATACTAAAAACTTAATTAGGCAGGGGTACAAAATGAAAGAAATTGAAAAATTGATGCCTTTTTTCTGTTACATTTAGACATTTAACAATATTTATATACAATGGAACCTCGGTTTGCGAGCATAATTCGTTCCGGTACCGTGCTCGTAGTCCAAAGCACTCGTATATCAAAGTGAATTTCCCCATAAGAAATAATGGAAACTCAGATGATTTGTTCCACTACCCAAAACTATTCATATAAAAATGATTAATACAAAATACAAAGTAAAAATACATAAAACAAATTAACCTGCACTTTGCCTTTAAAAAAATCATGGCTGGTTTGAGTGAGTTTCTAAACCCTTGTGGGATTGCACCCATCGGGACGACATGCGGAAGAGCGTCCCAAAGCAATCGCAGTCTCCCAGCGCTGTAGCAGTTTGCCGTAAAAGTGAATCTGAAAAGATCGCGGACATGCTATAAGCGCCTGCCGTCGGTGGGTGATACAAGGAACATTATAAATACACAGGGCACAGTACTACTTGGCCACGACCCTGTCTGACTGCTGTGTCTGTGTATAGGAGTGTGGCAGATCCCGCTACAATAAATAACCGCGCTGTTGCTGTTTCAAGCTGAATAAAGCTGTTGTCGCTAAAGTACTGAGACTCAGCTTTGTGTTTTAGTGTGTAAGACGGGGACTCGCACGTCACAGCACACACACACACACACACACGAGCACATGCTAATGCTGTAGTAAATAGTATACGATCGTACGGATGTTGACTATATGAGTGAGGCACGCCGACGGAGAACAGGAGACAATTGCCCACAATCCCACAGCGAGAGAGAGAAGAACCATCAGCTCAGTTGTGATCACATGATGCTCAGCAGACAAAGCGTATACATACTACTCGTACTACAAGACCTCGCTTGTTTATCAAGTCAAAATTTATTAAAAATTTTTGCTCTTCTTGCAAAACACTCGTAAACCAAGTTACTCACAAACCGAGGTCCCACTGTACTATATATTTGCATGCTTTTATAGTATTTCTAATAGATGTTTTTTTTTTTTTGTTTTTTTTTTTACATTTTACTTATCCCATAACTCCCTACAATCTTATGTTCATGAGCTTCTACTGTTTCACATCACTCAGTCCTTCAGTAGAAGTGTTTTAGGATGAGAACATGAAAATTGGTAATGGCAGTATTCAAAATCAAGAAACTGTGTTTCATTATTACATTAGAGTCATTGATGTATATACAAGTACTTTTGCCCTAATAACTGGTATTGCTCCCTCAGGTAGGCATTTCCTCTAACAGTCCAGCAGTCTCTGACATTGAAAAAATGAATGTGTTTCCCACTCCTCCATGCAGAATTCTTTCAGCTATGCAATGTTTGAGGGGAGTTTTCCATGTGTTTGTTCCATGTATCCTCAGTTCTCTGTGTAATGAAATTGAATATGGCCTTTAAATGGTACTTGTTGAGAAGAGATGAGAGCCTCTCAGGAACTAAATTATAAACATCTGGAAGCCGCGTAATAATTTCTTTCATAATATTAAACACTGAGGAGCACAGTGGGGCAGTGGTAGTGGTGCTGCCTCGCAGTAAGGAGACCTGGATTCGCTTCCCGGGTTCTCCCCGTGTCTGCCTGGATTTCCTCTGGGTGCTCTGGTTTCCTCTCACAGTCCAAAGACATGCAGGTTAGGTGCATCGGCGATCCTAAATTGTCCCGTATGTATGCGTGTGCGTGCCCTGCCCGGGATTTGTTCCTGCCTTGCGCCCTGTGTTGGCTGGGATTGGCTCCAGCAGTCCCTCGAGACTCTGTTAGAATATGGCAGGTTGGAAGATGACTGACTGACTGACTAAAAGCATGTCTGTTATGCCTCTTCTTTGCTTGATATAAAGATTGAACTCCTTCAGTGTTTTCTCATGTATGAGAGTGTTGTATTTTGTACACATTATTCCAGGTTGTGCCTCCCAAACTGATCTGTGCTTCACGTGCTGTGTTATTCAGCCCATCATCCTCCTGACCTTTTTAATAAGTTACTATTTTAATTCCAATTGTCTGCTAAACACCACCAGCTCTCTTTGTCTTCCTGTGTATGCAATATGAAAATGCAACATGAAAACTAATCCAGGCCAGAGTTCTATCTCCGCAAACCCTTGGGGTCTTTGTGACGTTCAGGCCACACATTGTGTATGTTCTTATCTCATGGCTAACCTTGATTGCATTGTTCTGGATGGCATCACAAGTTTGGGGATATGCTACCAAAAATAAATTATAATTGATGAGCTATGATATAGCACACCAGACAGTATAAATTGGATATATGAATTCACAAAAAAGACTGAACACTTTTTTTATTTTGAGCTGGTAAATGAAATTGTGTAAATTAATTGTTTACCATTTAACACCACATGACACCTTCATAAGTAACCATGACTAAAAAAAAAACATGGTTACTTGTTTGTAATTTGTATTATAGAGCATAACTTAAAAGTGCCTAGTTGACCACACTTGTCACCAACCAAGACACAACAACACTGCAGCCCTTTTAAGTAAAGGAGTGTGCAAGCATATTTCTCCAACGTATATTAACATTTTTTCAACTGCCTGTTCCTTGTATTAGAGCAGTCTTAGGTTAATTCAATATTTTGTCATTTATTACTAATAATATTAACATTTAATAGCGTATATTGTAAATCAACAACCATTTTCAAGTTTCCAGAAAGACTTTAAATTTATGTACAGTACATATAAAGCTCTGTGTATTGTTATATTGTTTTCAATATTTTATATTGTATTTAATTTTTACTTAAATTTGTTTTTCTTAGATATGTAAACTAAACATCAGTAACAAAAGAGCAGAAAAATCAGCAGCAAAGGACAACCTGAATGTAAATACACTGTGTCATATAATAAAACAGGTAAAACATTTAATTGTATTAATTTTAAAATAGTGAATTCTGATAACAAAAAACAAATCACTGTTTTATAATATTACAAAATATTAAATATGACATCGGTTGAATGGTCCTTCTGTTGCTTGTTACAAATATGAGCATTTCTCCCTTTAGTAAGTCATTTTTGAAAGCTTTCTTTGCGTTGTACTAAGTCTGTGAACACGAGGATAATTTTAATATCAGATTTAACCATTCAGTCATGAATAGTAACATGTGGCAAGCAAAAATGGACAGGATCTTGATCGGGGTACACTTATGGGGATATCGCACAGTAAAGCTTTTTGTGAGCTTTCTATTAAGTCTGCCATGAAATGGACAAGCACAAGATGAATTGCCTTACTTTAGCACTTCGGCCAAGTGTGACAGTGCCACACAGTTACAACTAATGCCATCTGTGTTATGATTTGTAAGAGTCTGTGAAAAGAAAAGGGCATGGGCCACTTAACTTTAGCAAAGATTTCTTTAGTAAATTGGTAAACAACTGAAAGAAGCTTAAGAAGAAATCAATTTCCTTAACCAGAAACAACCAAATGTAGCAGAAATGCAAACTCTTACCCCTGAAAATAAAATAAAAAAATCTACTTGAATCTAACTATAGTGGGGGTTAACAACTAAACCCTGAATTGTTTTGATTTAATTTAAATTTCCAACAAAGCCAAAAAACACAGGAAAGGGAAGCCAGCAACCCTGAAGAGAGAGAAACCAGTGTTGCAGGAATTCAACTGGGACTGAAAGTTTCTTTAAATATTTCAGGTGACAACCCTAACTCCACACACCTTCATAATTGAGGGGGGGGGGGGGCTTCCCCCATGGCTCTACATCTATTACACTGGTGAACAAATCTAAAATATAATAATTAAACAAAGCAGAAAGCATTAATAAAATATCAACTTAATAAATTAAGTTACAAATAAATAATTGCAAAACAAGATAACACATACAGTGGATATAATTGCAGATCTTGTGTAATAAAAAAATTAAATCTTGATAAATCCTGTCAGAATTTTTTCCACCTTTATTGCAAAATTGCAGTCTACACAAAAAAGGTGAAAACAAATCAGAAAGTGTTCAGTGAAAAAAATCCTACAAAAACCAGGTTTCATTAGTGTGTACAACCTTAATAATCAAGGGTGTGGCTGTGTTCAAAATCAACCAATCACCATAAGTCTCATCTCAAATAGTAATTAGTATACAGGTGCTGGTCATAAAATTAGAATATCACGACAAAGTTGATTTATTTCAGTAATTCCATTCAAAAAGTGAAACTTGTATATTAGATTCACTCATTACACACAGACTGATGTATTTCAAATGTTTATTTCTTGTAATGTTGATGATTATAACTGACAACTACTGAAAGTCCCAAATCCAGTATCTCGGAAAATTAGAATATCAATTAAGACCAATGCAAAAAAAGGATTTTTAGAAATGTTGGCCAACTGAAAGGTATGAACATGAAAAGTATGAGCATGTACAGCACTCAGTATTTAGTTGGGGCTCCTTTGGCCTGGATTACAGCAGCAATGCGGCGTGGCATAGAGTCGATCAGTCTGTGGCACTGCTCAGGTGTTATGAGAGCCCATGTTGCTCTGATAGTGGCCTTCAGCTCTCCTGAATTGTTGGGTCTGGCGTATTGCATCTTCCTCTTCACAATACCCCATAGATTTTCTATGGGGTTAAGGTCAGGCGAGTTTGCTGGCCAATCAAGAACAGGGATACCATGGTCCTTAAACCAGGTACTGGTAGCTTTGGCACTGTGTGCAGGTGCCAGGTCCTGTTGGAAAATGAAATCTGCATCTCCATAAAGTTCGTCAGCAGCAGGAAGCATGAAGTGCTCTAAAACTTCCTGGTAGACGGCTGCGTTGACCTTGGACCTCAGAAAACACAATGGACCAACACCAGCAGATGACATGGCACCCCAAACCATCACTGACTGTGGAAACTTTACACTGGACCTCACGCAACGTGGATTCTGTGCCTCTCCTCTCTTCCTCCAGACTCTGGGACCTTGATTTCCAAAGGAAATGCAAAATTTACTTTCATCAGAAAGCAGCAGTCCAGTCCTTTTTGTCTTTAGCCCAGGCGAGACACTTCTGACGCTGTCTCTTGTTCAAGAGTGGCTTGACACAAGGAATGCGGCAGCTGAAACCCATGTCTTGCATACGTCTGTGCGTGGTGGTTCTTGAAGCACTGACTCCAGCTGCAGTCCACTCTTTGTGAATCTCCCCCACATTTTTGAATGGGGTTTGTTTCACAATCCTCTCCAGGGTGCGGTTATCCCTATTGCTTGTACACTTTTTTCTACCACATCTTGTCCTTCCCTTCGCTTCTCTATTAATGTGCTTGGACACAGAGCTCTGTGAACAGCCAGCCTCTTTAGCAATGACCTTTTGTGTCTTGCCCTCCTTGTGCAAGGTGTCAATGGTCGTCTTTTGGACAACTGTCAAGTCAGCAGTCTTCCCCATGATTGTGTAGCCTACAGAACTCGACTGAGAGACCATTTAAAGGCTTTTGCAGGTGTTTTGAGTTAATTAGCTGATTAGAGTGTGGCACCAGGTGTCTTCAATATTGAACCTTTTCACAATGTTCTAATTTTCCGAGATACGGAATTTGGGACTTTCATTAGTTGTCAGTTATAATCATCAACATTAAAAGAAATAAACATTTGAAATACATCAGTCTGTGTGTAATGAATGAATCTAATATACAAGTTTCACTTTTTGAATGGAATTACTGAAGTAAATCAACTTTGTCATGATATTCTAATTTTATGACCAGCACCTCTACACATGACATCATTTAAAGTGGCTCCGATTGAGTTCAGGTAAAGTTTGGCTGTTCCTGTAGCATTTTCCTAATATCCTTTTGGTTGCAACATACTCCAAAAGCTATAGTCTGCAAAGAGCTTTTAAAACATGAAATAGATCTCATCATTGAATGGTATCAATCAGGACAAGGCTACCAAAAAAGTATCCAAAGCATTAAATAAGCCATGGAGCAAAGTGAAGACAGTCATCAACAAGTGGAGAATATACGGTTCCAACAGTGTAGGATGTTCCTCCAAGAATGATGAGAAGACAAGGAGAAAACTGGTCAGGGAGGCCATCAAGATGCCTACAGCAACATTAAAGGAGCTGCAGGATTGCCTTGTAAGTACTGGTTGTTCCCTACATGTGACAACAATCAGTCATATGTCTGGGATTTGGGGTAGTGTAGCAAGAAGAACGCCTTTTCTCACAAAGAAAAACATCCAAGCCCAGCTAAACTTTGCAAAAAAGGTATGGTCTGATGAGACCAAGGTTGAACTATTTGGCCATAATTCCAAAAGGTACAGTATGTTTAATAGGTATGTTCATCAAAAGTACATCATAGCCACAGTGATACATAGTGGAGGCAGCAACATGTATTGGGGCTGCTTTTCTTCACCAGGAACTGGGGCTTTAGTCAAGGTGGATGGAATCATGAGTAGCCAAAAGTATCAATCTATTTTGGCACAAAAACTTCAAGCATCTACTAGGAAGCCGAAGATGAAGAGGAACTTGATGTTTTGGCATGACAACAACCCAAAGCGTACATCAAAATCAACAAAGCAATGGCTTCATCAAATAGCATCAGCATAGCATGGAATGGCCCAGACCTTAATCCAATTGAAAATCTGTTGGGTGACCTGAAGAGAGCTGTGCCCAGGAGATGCCCTTGTAATTTGACAGATGTGGAGTTTTTATACAAGGAATAGTGGGCAACAATCGCCAAGTCCAGATGTGCCAAGCTGATAGACTTTTACTCAAAAAGACTGAGTGCTGTAATAAAATCAAAAGGTTTTTCAATGTTTCATTTTTTGTTGATTGTTTTTTCCTTTTTTCACTACACAGTTTCTGATTTGTTTTCACCTTCTTTGTATAGATTGCAGTTTTGCAATAAAGGTGGAGTAAGTTCTGACAGGATTTAGCTTGGTTTCATTTTTTTATTACACAAAATTTGCGATTTTGGCAGGGGTGTGTATTCTTTTTATATCCACTGTTCAAAAGGAAACAAATTGCAATAAACATTAAGCAAGAGGAAAGAAACAAAGAAATCAAACAAAATAATTGCATTAGTTAATTTAAAGCAAAGTCTTAACAGTCTTGGCTATGAACTTTGCATTCTTTTATAGTTTTTAATTGTGACTCACCAGCATCAGCAGTCATTTCAACATGTTGTCAAGGTTTCTGAGCAGGGTGCCGGAGAGCAGCGACGTGTTGGTCAGACGTACATGTCACAGTTTCACTGTACACCTTAGACTTGACAACAAACTTGAATGTGCTATCAGTGTTAGAAATGTTTCTGTTCTATGTGCCTGTAACATGCATTTGATTAAAGGTAAAGATTTTAAATGTACACCGTATGTAAGCAGCATGTTAGTTGTAGTAGAACTGCTTACAGCTATTGTTGTGAATGGCAGTACAAGGAAAAACATGAACAGGAGAACTGAGAAGCAATTTCAATTAAACAGTATGAACTTTCATGAAAAGAACTGGAGACCACTAATAAGGCACACAAAAACGAGTAAAGTGTCTTTGCAGCATAAAAATTCATATGTACAAGTTTTGTTCTACATACAACATGCAACCTGGATTTGTAGCATTTATAATTTTGTGCTGCAAGTTGAAGGTTCATGCAGCATCCCTTTTAATAATCAAGCGTATTTGTAACTTGCCTTTATCAGCTCAGGTATTGTAGGTGTTTCATTTCACAATAGCAGGTTAACTCTCTTGATGAAATGCAAGAAGCACAATATTCATCAGAAATAATTGGATAATGGATTTTAAAAGGAACAGGCTTTACTTGTTGCCAGTGCCTTTCTGTGCTGTCAGGAATTGTTAATTAATTAATCGGAAAGGACATTTTGCAGTAAACTATAAATTGTAAACAGCCGTTCAGCCCCATAAGAAGGTGGATGACTTCAACCAAAGTTGGAAAGCTAATTGCAAAAGTGCCTGACAGTGCACCCAGCCCAAGAGAGAAGAACAAGAGGGGTGGGCAGAAGAGGTTCGTATTTATACAGGATAAAAAGAAGATAACAAAGGGTGTCCAAGGAAATGCAGTGTGGGCAAGGGCGAGACTTAATGTGTATACTCGCAGATAAGTCAGGACTTGATTTTACTGTATAATTTCTGGTATTTTATAATGTCGGTCATATAAGTCGGATGTGGAAAACTCACGCTATTGGTCCAAGTGATTATGATGTGCTAACGCCCACCTGAGAGAGTAACCACGGAGCACACTGCCTTTTTTTTTCTTCTATGTATTGTGCCTACGTGACCACACGGTAATACCTGAACTATTCTGAAGCAACGTTTGCACTGATTTGTGTTTTTTGTATGTCACACCCTCGTACACCTTTATCGTTAGAGCACCCCTTATCTGCGATGGAGTGTTCGATCAGAAGAAAATATGAAGCTGGTTTTAAATTAAACGTTGTTGAAATAGCAAAAGAAATTGAAGATGTGAGTTCCAAAATCTGCTAATTACACCTTTTTGGTAAAATTTAGTGAACACGTGATTGTGACTTTTCTTGCAGTTGATCATGCGCCGAAAATATGTTTGAGCTTCAAAACCTGCTAATTGCAACAGTGTAGCGCTATAGTTTTAGGGATTTAGTTTCAAAATCTGCTTACAGACCCAGATTTTCCTATTTATCTCCAAAATGTATCTTTTGTACTTAGCTGATTTTGGAACTGAGCTCTTCAATTGGTAACTGTGCTTCTGCAACAAAATTCGATGCGTCTGAGAAACAGATGCCAGATTGGAGGAAGTAAGAAGATGTAAATAAAAAAAAAAAATTAAAATAAGACCCGACTTATACGTGAGTATATACAGTATTTTGAAGTTTGCATTATGCAAGGAGTGTGCAGCTAAGGAATGATTTTTTTACTTGTAACATTTATGTTAAAGACCACTGTGTTTCTCTCACTTCCAAAATAGCAACAATAGGGCATTTGGGACTAGGGAAGAAGATAGTTCTTCACTTGTTTCTGTTAAAGCAGATTATGTTATAATTAGCTTGCATTAAAGATCATTCAGCATACAATCCATGTCAGGCTCTGCCTGGGAATCCGCACATGCGATGCTCACTCTCTCTTAATGGAGGTGCTTCATTGCCCCAGCTCTTATTGTCTCCAGGCGCAGTTGAAATGTGCACAAGTTTGGATTGTGGAAGGCCACAGTTTAGAGTTTCCAGGGCTGACCGGGTCAGCAGGCTGATGATTTAGAAGGTGTGAGGTTCTCAACAGGTATTGTGTTGTAATGTATTCTATAACTTGGAAGAAAACATTGTTTTGGTGCAGGAAAGTAGTCTTTAATTAACAGGAGACATTTCTAGGAACAAAAATACTATCAGTGTTTCTCCTTGCAGAGCCCAGAAAACACTTTCTCATAGATTTATGCAGTGTAATAGTGAAAACAATACCATGAGTTTTAAATGAAAAGGAAAAATGAACAATGTGTCATCATAATAAGTAGAAATAAAATATATATTGCCCATGAAATTATGATTTTTCATATGCAGTTTATATATGAGTGCAATGCCTAGTGAATAGGAATTGAAGTTCATTGCTCCTTACAAGGACATTTCAGCCCAGTTTAAAAATTCAGCAAAAGTGATGGAGGATTGCAGTACAAACTATTAGTAGTGATGTAAAATTGCATAATCATGTACAGTATGATAAATATAGATGTGAACAAATTTGTTGGTACCCTTCTACGAAAAAAGAACCACCCACAATTGTCCCTCAGATAACTTGAAACTGACAAACTTAATTGGTACCCATCATGATTTATTTCACATTTAGCAGCAATCAGACTTTACTTTAGAGTTTTGATGCAACAGAATGTTTCAAGGAACAACACAAATTAAAAATGGCGTTGATAAATGTAATGGGACCCTCAACCTATAGAGGCAATCACTGCAAACAAGCAATTCCTGGAGCTCTCGGTGAGACTTGCGTACCTGTCCACAGGTAGTTTGGCCCACTTGCCCTGAGCGAACTGCTCCAGCTATGTCAGGTTTGAAGGGGTCTTCTCCACACGGCATGTTCCAGTTCTTTCCAGGTGTTCAATAGGATTTCACATCAGGGATCACAGAAGGCCATTTCGAAACAGTCCAATGTTTTGTTCTTAGCCATTCCTGGGTGTGTTTAGCTGTGTGGTGTCACAGGAACATCAAGCTGCTTAGAGCTGGTCTTCTAGCCTTTGCCTTAAATGTGCTTGTCTGTCATTTTCTTTCTGACCTCCTCAGGCAGCTGTCTCCTTTACTTTCTCTGGTCCATGTTCACTGTTGGACACACAATGATCCCAAACAGCAGAGGGACAGCTTTTCTCAGTTTAATTGGGTGAATGACTGATTGCAAGATTAGAGACTTATGTGATACTATTTAGAAAAAAAAAACAGTTTTAAAAATCACTCTAATACAGTCATTTATGATTTTTTTTCTAGGGGTACCAAGAAATGTGTTCAGGCCATTTTAGAATATATTTATAGAATAAGCAATACTAGATCTTTATTGACACTTGCTTTGCTTTACTCGATCACATATCAAAGGCATGCAACTACACAATTGCTTTTCATTTCATCACTACCAGCAGGCATACAGCACTTTTTAAATGAGCTCTAAGGGTACCAACAAATTTGTCTACTTTATTATTTTTTTTTCTCTCCACAGACCTTGGGTCCCTCAACAAAACTTTTTCGTGCTCCTTTGACATCAAGAAGCATCGTTTTGTTAATTGTGTTTTTCTGCATTTCATTTGGGTATGTATGCTGCCGGTAATGCAGGTTTATTGTATACAAAATGAGAATGTACAGTGTGGTCCAGACTCTCAGCATTTCTAAAAATGTTGCTGGAGAACTAAAATGGTAAGCACGAGAAATCACATCATAATCTTTTAGATGGATGGATGATCATTAAATTAGAGTTTCAGAGAATAAATCATGAGGTGTGTGAACATGAGATGTATGCTAGTTCGAGGAAACTTACTGAGGCGAAGAGGTTTTAAAAAAACAGTTCACCTGGAGGCAACAAGATCCATACCATCAATGACAGTGATTTATTTACTTGAAATGGGGAAGCCAGGATCGCACCCAGCCTGGCCCAACATGCACCCCTCCCACATAGACAACAAACTAAGGCAAAAATCCAGAGTATGTGTATGTTAAACAGATTATTTAAAAACACGGTACATTGTACAGGATGAAGTGGATGGTGATGGCTGGAAAAATGCCCAAGCGAAAAGACTGCTGGGAAAGTGATAACTTGGTCCTAGTATGAAAGTTCTGCGCAGATCTGTAACAGAAGGAATGTGTTCAGTGTGACGGTGACTTCAAACAAACCAACCTTACAAACATTTCACATGATGGACAAAAAAACATGTGTCAAGAAAAAAGTGTAATCCTTTTGAGTGAAAATATTAGAATTCCAAAAAGTAAATAGGGGAAAAAAGTTTGGTGTAGGTTCCTAGTGAAAAGAAAAATAAACAAACAAAAAAAAAAGATCCTCCTCTGTCCCCCTAACGTCAATTTAAATTGAGTGCCTTAACAGGTGGTCTGGCAGCACAGTGGTCCCACTGCATGCTGGGAGGTGTAGTTCCTCTCAGAAACTCCTGCAGCAGCACTTCGGTACTGTTAAGGCCTTCATTGCAGTAGGCTTAGATTAATTACTACCAGTTCAGCCAGAACACATTTATTTATGGAAGAGTTGACATGTTTTGAGGTATGTGCTCTTTTTAACAACTATCTGACCCCATGTTGATGTGTCAAATCAATCTTTTATCTTTTACTGGGATTTTCATTATTTTTCTGCACTAATAAAAATGTTTACTTTGCACCATGATGTCACAGTTTACCAAATGTCAACCTTGAATTTCAAGTTTTATACAGATGCAACAGTAAAGAAAACAACAAAGACCTATTATTTACCAATTCAGTCTCTTGCTTCTGCCTTGGCTGGGTCTTTTTCAGGCTCAAAGGAGTCCATCATACTATTGGCTTTCAAGATAGAAAATGGGACACAGATTGGGAAAGCACAACCAGACTGGTTTGTCTTTTCCAGGTAATGTCCAAATGAAAATTCTTGACACCCACTGCACGCCCAACCTACCTGGAAAGGGGTCTCTCCTTCAACTGCTTTCCCTGAGGTTTCTTCTGTTTTTTTTCCCACCAAAGGTTTTTTTTGAGAGTTTTCCCTTATCTTCTTAGGTTAGGGTTAGGGTTAGGGTTAGAGGCAGGGCCTGTTAAAGCCCATTGTAGCACTTCCTGTGTGATTTTGGGCTATACAAAAATAAATTGTATAAAATCAGCAGCAAAGCATAGTTAGCTCAACTGAACTAATGCAGTGTGTCGGCATCATTAAGGGATTAAACACAGTAAAGTCAATAAATGTTAACGTTTCTCCCCATTCCAACATGATACAGTCAATCTGAAATTATATTAGGCAGCTTCAAACTGAACATAATCTTACTCACCAAAAATGTTTTAGGAAGCAATATACAGTATTTGAAAATATTAAGTTGTCCAATGTGTAACCAAAGTATCAAGATGGTGTTGTTTTTCTTTAATTTTGTAACCTTTATTTTTTAGAATGAATGAATTATTGATAAGCTGGCTGCGTTTTTCTCTTGTCAGATTAATAAAATGTAATGTATTACCAGAACTCTTACGATTTTGTTTGTTGTAGATATTATGGCCTGTGGATGTGGTTACCAGAACTCTTTAAAAGGCAGGATGAAGGAGACGTTTCCTGTTCAATTACTTTTCACCAAACTGACACCCACCAAATAAACAATGAAAGCTGTTCTCCCCCAAAACGTACAGGTAAAAATTATTTTCTGACTTGAACATTTACTACTGTTTCATCTTAATGGTATGTTTCCCCACCTGAATCCAGGAGGTTGAGGAATTCCATCTGAAGCAGGAAAAAAAACTTGCAACAAGCTGCAATATTACTGTGATGTTTGCATTAGAGAGAGGTGAGGTTGGCAGCACGCGCTGCTAGTGCTGTGCCACACTCATCACATAATGAATCACCTGGATTGGGACCCGAGTGCAGCGGGTGACACCTCAGCACCACACTGGAACAGCTGGCGTGCCAATCCTGCCACCAACCCCTAAGGTTTCCCTGCAAGTTGGAGGACCACCTTTGCAGGACTGGATGCAGATTAACGTCATACCCAGGATGAAGAAATTGCAGGTTAAGGGCTTTGCTCAGGGGCCCAATGGAGTAGGGTCACTTCTGGCATTTAAGGGATTCAAACATTCCAACTTCTGGTACTGAACCGTAGCCTCAGAACAACCGCTCTGCCCTGTTTTGCATTAAATGTTATTTAATAATCAAAATCAATTCAGTAGCCTGACAAAGAGACTACAGTAGCCAAATTTAGTTTTTTAAATGAAGGGATCAGCTTTTCTAAATCCTAAACATTAAGAAACAAGTTGGAGAAAGCAGCTTTTGGATGCCATTTGGTTAAAGTTGAAATCTGTGTCGAAGGTAGTATCAAAACTAGGAGTAAATTCACCCAAATTAGTATTAAAGCTCTTGGATTTAGGAGTTGTCAATATTACCTTGTGATTCACAGAATTTACACCAACTTTGACTTCCTTTTTTTGAAAGACCATGGTCACCGAGTCACAATTTCTGAGTGATGTCATTAGATGTGCCCTTTGTTTCTTTGTTGATTCCCAGCTATCACCAACCTACAAAGTTAGTTACATCATCATCTAAGGTTTACTGATTTAGTCAAGCTGGGAGAAAGTCAGTCTTGGGGTGCAGTGAGAGGATATGAAGAATTTGGAAATGGAGCTTGAAAGGGTTAACTTTCTCATGGGGTTGGCATGGTGGTGCAGTGATAGCGCTGCTGCCTTGAAGTAAGGAGACCTGGGGGTGTGTGTGTGTGTTTGCTCTGCGATAATGAAAGTGCTCCATGATGCGTCAATGATGCTGTTTCACGTACTGTGGCAATAAATACGGCAAATAGAGGGTGGAATATAGACCTATATAGACCTAGAATTCTCTCTGGGACAAACTCTTGACTCATCACAGATATGTCCGCAACCCAGGCCAGAGTTTAAGAAACACACCTCTGCATGGTTGCTTCCATTTTTTTTCTTGCCTTTTTCATTGTTGGAAGTATTGGTGTAGGAACAGCAAATTGCAGGTAAAATGTAGAAATGTGCAACTCCACCTATCAAGTAATTGTCCTCTCGCCTATTCTGTTATCACTTGTGTTAGTGTGTTGACTTGTTATTTGAGGTCTGATTGTTGAAAATAAGTAAAAAAAAAAAAATTGATGAATTTTTTTGTTTAGGGAAAATGAAGAGCATAATGATGCTTTGTTTAAATGTAGTGCATAGAAAGCTTCATTTATTTCTTTTGAGAAGTAAAAAGTGTTAAAGAGGAAAACAATGGAAGTACAAATAACTGCCAGACGTCCTGAAGTACAGCAGTAAAGTTGTTTTACTTATTCACTTGCTACCTCTGGTCTGGACTCCCCAGCTCCGTATGTCGTTACTGAAGCAAGACCAGAAAAGATGATGACAATTCAACAAGGGCTGAAAGCAGCCGACAAGCAATAATAATCTGAAATGTTTTATTTACCTTGAGAATCCTTTCATTTGCTACCTTAAGCCCTTAATTAAATCGGGTGCCTGATGAAGGATGTGATCTGAAGCCGTGCCTTCAGGATAGTCTTCTCTGTCGCTGTACTTTCAACTTGGTGATACAGCAGATGTAATCTTCTATAACCTTTTCAACCATTGAGTGATATATACAAAGATAATAAAATGTTTTGAGACATTTGTTTTGATTGTATGTTTCTTTGATTTTATAGTTTGGTTATGATTGCAAGGGTAACTAGTAATTTATTGTTGATTCTTCCTCTTTCCCTAGTGTTCACTGAAAGCCTTATTATAGCAGGTGCTAATCTTCCTGGGAACATATTTTCAATTTTCCTCATGGATGTGGTAGGAGGACGGATACTCCTAGGTGAGTAAATTAGACAAGTAATTATTTAGTTTTGAAATTCTGCTTCAGTTATTTGTGAATCACTTTTTCGCTCAGTCCATTCACATGTATTTACTAGACCTCTATCAATATAGAAAATCTTGCAAGAACAGAGAAATCCATTTTGCTAATGGATGTCTTTAGAGATAACCACATTTTCTTATGTGACTCACAACTTCACCCTGATCCTTAGTCTTATACCCTCTATTACGTAATATTTGCTCATCTTGCCACATGTGGTGGTCTTCTTCTAGCCTTTATTTAGTAAGCTCGCACTCTGAAAAGGTTTTTGTCCCACTTCAGTTCACGCCCTCCATTGGGTACTGTCCCCTCAACACACACAGTGGGGTTGGCCTGGATGTGCCTACTGCAGATGTTTTTTAGTTGCTCACTTTCAGGTTCTGCCACCTCGATTTAATTACACCGATTTTGGGCACTCTTGCCTCCACTATCCTCTTTCTTATAGTGTTCTTCCTCATTATACTTAATTTCATAGTTGTTAAATTTTTGTCATTAGTAACATGCTAACTCTTGTCACATTTTTTTCACTCTTTGGATTGTTTCCTCTCTGCACCATTTTCACTCCATCTTCTCCTTTCTAGGCTCTCACTGCCATAATCCATATGTCACTGAAGGAACCTCACTACTTCAGATTTCACTAACAATATGTAGCAAACAGTAGCATCAGCTCCAGGTCCTTTATTCAGCTTTTCCATAGAAGCTGTTCAGCCACACAGACCTTGTCATCCTAGGCTGAAATATACTACTGTCAATGAAACAAAGCTTTCCAATATAATAAATTAGGAGAAACCTGCGGCTAGAAAAGACAGACTGGAATGAAGAAAAAAAAAAATCTATTATAATAAAAAAAATCCTGGGACGAGACGTGACTTTTTCAGAGAGATACTTTCATGTCCTACAAGCCGAGACTTTGTGCCAAGAGATTTAACCACTGGAAATAAAAGACAAAGAGTAGATGACAAAGTAGAACATTGTAAAGAATTCAAAAATGTTGCCCATGCAGAGCCAATTAGAGATAATGAAAGTACTAAAATTCAAAAGTGTCAAAAAAAATGATAGTAAAGATCACATTAGCGCAAACAAACGGAAATTATTACTCTTTGAAATAATGGAACAGCAAAAAGAGATCGAATATATTATTGGAATTTAAACTTTAAGTCGGAGACTTGTAGATCATCTGCTTTGTGTTGCCATCAGGGAAAAGTAGTGTTTCTTCCCAATGAAGAGGCGTATTATCAGTGAGAATTAAAAGCATTTGTTGTTTGAAGAAAGTGAAATCCACATACACGAGTGGCCCGGTTGGGGATCATGGCGAGTAAAGCCCCCTACTGTAAGTGAAAAAAATGATTGTGGGTTTATGGTTATCCACCACAACACCACTGTTTGAACCTCAGAGTGATCTTTACAACGTGTCTACCCAAGCAAACGCCCCACAAACCTGGCTGGTCACATTTTATTTCTGCTCACTTTACTAGTCCGAGCCTACATTGGTCAGTCTTGGAGAGCAGTGTGATGATGAGGAAGCTGCAGAAGCTTCACATAATTCAAAAATATTTCATTGGCTCATGCACAAACATTTAAACTGCTCTAAATGGTTGTAGTAGAGTTCGCCCGCTTGGCCTTTTAACTTCATTACGAGGAATCATTAACTTGTTGTTTTCTTCCTTGCAGTTTTCAGTCTGCTCCTTTCAGGGCTCAGTGTGTTTTTTTTCTGGGCAGTGAAGACCAAAACACAGAGTCTAGTAATGTCCTGCATTTTTAGTGCCGTTTCTGTCGTTTCCTGGAATGCCTTGGATCTGATTGGCACAGAGCTGTACCCTACACAACTCAGGTAAGCCAGATAAGTGGAAGTTACATGGCCCAATGTACTAATATTCAACATCATAACTACTTTTGAAGATCACTAATTTTATATATTCAAAGTAAAACTTCTCTGGCACAGCCATTGTTATAGATTTTCAATAATACTTTAAAAATCTGCACAGTCATCCTGAATAACTGATTTTGAGCTTGAGTGATGAAGAAAGTACATGTGGAAAAGAGCAACACTCATATTGGGGGGTTGGGGGGGGCTTGTTCAGTTCACCCATCCATTTTATTGGCAAGATGCCAGCTTTTGGTCTGCCACTTGCTACCAGGGCAGGACATCTGAGGGTACACTCGCAAACTCCTCTGCATTGAGACAAATTTATCAAACCTGTTGACACACAAGAAGAAAACCCACAGCCATGCAGGCAGAACATGCAAACTCGCAGGTGGGTCCCAGGCCTTTAGTGCCAGGGGCACTAGCCAATTGTGCCAACAGTTTTAAAATATCAGCCAAAACATTTTGTTCCAAACGCATGCAAGGTGTCATAGCCATCAAATTTCAAACTACTGTGTTCCATCTGAACATCTAGACCATCCAGGATGAGGAGCACATGTGTGTGCACACTGGCTGTAGTGTGTCTGATCAGCAAAAGCCCTGAGCCATGCAGTTGTGTTTGACCGTTAGCACACATCACCCAACTGTCCTCTATTGCTTCGAGGACTGAGCGTAAGAAGAAGTTTAAATAAAAAATCTACATATAGATTGCCATGGCTAATGCTGGACACTGCGTTTCTGCTTGGTTTGATTTCATCTTACACCACTTCAGGGGGGTATTTTTCGTTCGTGGATTAGTCGTTTAGCCGGATGTAATTGTTGACGATTTGGCCTGATCCTGGATCTGTCGGTTTTTCGAAACTCTTGCTGGATGTGTTGTCATAGCAACACATCCAAATGCTCAAACCTGCTCAGAGCAAGTTTGTTCTGTGTAAACAAGGATTAGTGTACACACGTGATCAGTGTCCGTGCGTGAAATTCATTCAGTCATGGAGTCAAAACCACAACCCTGGATCTTTACACACATGCACCAGTTTGTGCCCCCCACTCTTTCTCCATTCCTTTTCCAAACTGAACCAACCAATCAGTGAGTCTATAAGTAGGACATCATGAGAGACGACAAATGTTTGCTTCAAGTATAGCCCCTCTTTTTCGGGTTCATGGTCGAATGGGCATTAGGGGGGGAATATCTGCTTCACTCTAGAGCAGCGGTTCCCAAACTGTGATATAGCCTTTTTCAGGTACGCAGCACGGTCCCCGAAATTTAATTTATCTGTGCAAAACCCTTTATGACAAGCCTGTTGTGAGCAAAAACCAATGAAATAGTTTAAATACAATAATACGTGATTTCCCAAATTTAGTCTGGTGTGAAATTTTGTCATCTGAATAAATAAAACCTATTATTCGGATCAGTATTTAGTTCATTTAACACTACCATAATTCCGTTTCACGGAAGTCAACTTCTACTTCTTCACTGTTTCATCTAGTGACCAAAAGCTCAAAGCACAACGCCAGCACTATTTAGTCTTTGCTAACTCTGCCTCACAGAAACCGCTCGCGTTTGTTGTTATACGTGCACTGCCGCTGTATCGCATCGTAGACACTAGATCTAAGCGCAAAGCCGATACCATTTCGTCTTCGGTAACAGCGCCACATACAGGCCGAAGGCAGGATTTAGTTTCGGGGCGGAATTTATCAATTTATGTACATGCACAAATTTTTTCATTAATTTTATGCATAATTTCTTCCAATTCTTTACAACCGCCAATGCTGCCTCGAGGCTCCTACCCTTTGGAGTTAAACTGTATACAGGTGCTGGTCATAAAATTAGAATATCACGACAAAGTTGATTTATTTCAGTAATTCCATTCAAAAAGTGAAACTTTTATATTAGATTCATTCATTACACACAGACTGATGTATTTCAAATGTTTATTTCTTTTAATGTTGATGATTATAACTGACAACTAATGAAAGTCCCAAATTTCGTATCTCGGAACATTAGAATATTGTGAGAAGGTTCAATATTGAAGACACACTCTAATCAGCTAATTAACTCAAAGCCTTTAAATGGTCTCTCAGTCGAGTTCTGTAGGCTACACAATCATGGGGAAGACTGCTGACGTGACAGTTGTCCAAAAGACGACCATTGACACCTTGCACAAGGATGGCAAGACACAAAAGGTCATTGCTAAAGAGGCTGGCTGTTCACAGAGCTCTGTGTCCAAGCACATTAATAGAGAGGTGAAGGGAAGGACAAGATGTGGTAGAAAAAAAGTGTACAAGCAATAGGGATAACCGCACCCTGGAGAGGATTGTGAAACAAAACCCATTCAAAAATGTGGGGGAGATTCACAAAGAGTGGACTGCAGCTGGAGTCAGTGCTTCAAGAACCACCACGCACAGACGTATGCAAGACATGGATTTCAGCTGTCGCATTCCTTGTGTCAAGCCACTCTTCAACAAGAGACAGCGTCAGAAGCGTCTCGCCTTTGGACTGCTGCTGAGTGGTCCAAAGTTATGTTCTCTGATGAAAGTAAATTTTGCATTTCCTTTGGAATCAAGGTCCAGAGTCTGGAGGAAGAAAGGAGAGGCACAGAATCCACGTTGCGTGAGGTCCAGTGTAAAGTTTCCACAGTCAGTGATGGTTTGGGGTGCCATGTCATCTGCTGGTGTTGGTCCATTGTGTTTTCTGAGGTCCAAGGTCAACGCAGCCGTCTACCAGGAAGTTTTACAGCACTTCATGCTTCCTGCTGCTGACAAACTTTATGGAGATGCAGATTTCATTTTCCAACAGGACCTGGCACCTGCACACAGTGCCAAAGCTACCAGTACCTGGTTTAAGGACCATGGTATCCCTGTTCTTGATTGGCCAGCAAACTCGCCTGACCTTAACCCCATAGAAACTCTATGGGGTATTGTGAAGAGGAAGATGCAATACGCCAGACCCAACAATTCAGAAGAGCTGAAGGCCACGATCAGAGCAACATGGGCTCTCATAACACCTGAGCAGTGCCACAGACTGATCCGACTCCATGTCACGCCGCATTGCTGCAGTAATCCAGGCCAAAGGAGCCCCAACTAAATATTGAGTGCTGTACATGCTCATACTTTTCATGTTCATACCTTTCAGTTGGCCAACATTTCTAAAAATCCTTTTTTTGCATTGGTCTTAATTGATATTCTAATTTTCCGAGATACTGAATTTGGGACTTTCATTAGTTGTCAGTTATAATCATCAACATTAAAAGAAATAAACATTTGAAATACATCGGTCTCTGTGTAATGAATGAATCTAATATACAAGTTTCACTTTTGAATGGAATTACTGAAATAAATCAACTTTGTCGTGATATTCTAATTTTATGACCAGCACCTGTACTCGGCCACTCGTTTATGTCATCTTATTTCATTAAACTAATATGGAAGCATAATGTTAAATGCTTCAAACGTTAATACCTTCTTCTGTCCTTGCAGATTTGAGAAAGTTTAAATTATGGGGCTCAGGATCATCATGTACATGTTATAGAATGCAAAACCCAATTTAGACCCCAGCTTACACTCTGGTGATGTTGTAGGCCAAGTGTGGATTTTGATCGAGTTGTCCTAATATTTCACACAGCTTACCTCACCCGAGTTTTGAGGTTTTTTTTTCTGGTGCCAGTAGTTGGAGTGGAGGTCTTTAGACCCTTTAAATATTGCTGGTGTCTTTCTGACCATCAACCACAACCTGTAACTGTATACTGAATTTGACTGCCAAAATGTAAAACCAGACTCTTGTGAATACATCCTTAATATAAATTACTGTTAGATAAGAGCCTACAGACTGTAAATGTACAGACACATTAGAGTAGTTCAGTAACTTATGATCAACACAAGTGGCTCCATTAAGAAAAAAAAAACTAAACATTGTCCATCATATTTAGCCAGAGATTCTAGACGGAGTCACTTGTTTTTGAAGCACATTTGTCAAAGTTTGAAAGATTCGGAGGTCACCCGTGAAGTTCGGATTTAAGCAGCAGCTGCTGGCTGAAGGCAGACATTTTACAAATGCAGTCATCTACAGTGTCAATCGAAATAAGCTCTCGAAGTAATTTAGGCACACAGATCATTAAACTTTTTTTTTTTTTTTTTAGATCCTGTGCCCTTGGCTTCTTTACTGGAGTTGGGAGGTTGGCATCCATTTTGGCAAACATTGTTTTTGGACAGCTTGTGGACACCAACTGTGCAGTTACTCTTCTGCTGGTTGCAGCTATGCTGTGCATTGGGGGTCTGACTGCCAGCAAATTACCTCAAACAAAACACGCTGAACTCATGTGAGACTTGCTTAAGAGACAACTTCTACATACATTTTAGTGTGATTTTATAAATCATTCTCGCTGTAATACTATCATTGGTGGAAATTGAAAATTTTAATAAATGAATTTCAAACCATTCAAGGCTTTCATCTAGATTCCTTAAGTTCCACCACATACAAGCCACCAGTTTTGAAATTGACCGCTCGAACTGGAACAGGTCAGGTTGTCGAGTCACAAGCAAACGGCTCATCACTCACGTCTTGAGCACAGAGGAGCGGGTCACACTGAAACAAAAATGATCAAGCTGGCCTGACATTTTCTAAGCTCCCCTCGTCCCAGTCCATGGCAAAAATAAGCAAAAAGTGGACATCATGAGCTGGAGGGGTTGCCAAACTATTCTTGCTTTTCAAGTCTAAATAATTCAGCTACATTTGAGGATACCACAAACCCAAAGAGAATTCAATATTATTGCAGTACGGAGGCTTTAGTTCGAGGCACCGAGATGCAGACATTACAGAGAATTAAAACGCTGGCTCCGTTTAAATCATTTAAAACAACAGTAGCTTAGAAGTTTTATAAAAAGTGCATCGTAGAACACTGTAAACTGCATTAGTGCAGAAACAAGTGTGTAAGAAGATAGGAGCGGCGCAATTCCTAAGTAATAACATCAATCCAAGATAGTGTGCAGGCTGTAGTCAAAAAAAAAAAAAAAAAAGTTACTGTAATCAAAACCAAACTAAAAAACAAAATGGGAAAAATCTGAAACATCTTCCTTAAGATGACCCAGCCACCATGCAACCTTAGTTCAAGTTTGGATGAAGAGCCTTCATACACTTCAAGAAAGAATTGGCTGGAAATTGTAAGCAGGACCTTTTTCTTTTACTTCAAGGTGATTTAGAGCCATAGAAAAAATTACCTAGAATTTTTAAACTATCATTTCTTAAATATTGGGCACACCATATCTTGATAACCGAAAATGTCTGAGGTTCAATAAGGTTATATAGGACAATGATAATAAAATGAGATTTATTCTGCTTCTATTTTAGAGCAGCAGTTCTCTTTTGTTCCAACCAGTTTCTCAGTCCGGTTTCCTTTAATAATAATAATAATTCATTACATTTATATAGCGCTTTTCTCAGTACTCAAAGCGCTATCCACACAGGGAGGAACTGGGAAGCGAACCCGCAATATTCCACAGTCTCCTTACTGCAAAGCAGCAGCACTACCACTGCGCCACCAATCAGCCGTATTGTTTAATTAGCAGCTACAATCCTCCTTTTTTAGATTTGTATTCAGACATGTGCAGTGGTGTCAGGTGTTCACTTCAAAATAATGTTTGGACTGATCTTTAAATGCTTACCTGAAATCATTTCTTCTGTGGAGTTTGCTTTCTTAATTGTATCTGAATAAAGAATGTTGAGTAGAGGAGGAACGAGCAGCACTGACTGAAAGCAGCAGCTACTTGAGTTACCCACTTGTGTGCTTATTAGTAAATAATAAAATGAACAATAAAAGGAAAAATTATTGCCCCTCTAACACCTATAGATTTCTGCTGCATTTAGTAAAAATATAGCACAGCCAGTTTGTAATTTCCACATCTAAAAAGCAAAGAAACTGGGAAATGATGTCTGCTTACATAAGGCAGAAGAGGGCAGAGACAAACATGCAGCCACAGGGGGTCCTTACAACCTGAATATTGAGAGCCACCTCAATCTGGTGTGCCAATTAAAACTAATATGGACATTACAAATTTGCCATTTATAATGCAAGGAAAGCCATGAAAGCCACCAAGCAATGATATGGGCAGAAAGTGAAAGGGCAATTTGATCACTTCCATCCTAGGCACACATGGCAAGGCCTACAGCCGACTATTGTATCAACGCCCACCACAGTGAGCGCCAACACCTCTCTGGCAGATGAGCTTAACAGTTTGTAATGGCATTCACATGGAATCGCATGTACAGTCAGCCTGCAGTCGAATTCCTCAGTTAGCAAACTACATTCCCTTTATCAGAACACAACATAAGGGGAGGGTTGAGGGAAGTGAACACCAGGAAGGCAGCAGGTCCAGAAGACATTCCAGGATGTCTTTCACTTGCACCCGTGTTCACAGTAATTTTCCTAACCCAGTCTGTTGTACGAACAAATTTTTAAAGATCCACCATTATCCCTTTACCTATTAAATCACATCCAACCTGTCTGAATGACAATCGACACTTCACACCAACGCCGTGTAATTCTTGACTAGTCTCTTAAAGCACTTCACTACTACATGTGCTCTTATCTGCCAAAAGAACTGGTTCAGTACAGTTTGTACATCTCTCCAGTAGATCCACATTGGATACTGCTGTATGAAAGACCATTGGGTGGCACTTACCCCAATAAACCCCTCTAAGTTCATCACCAAGCTCAGGAACCAGCATTTGAACACCTCATCGCTCAGTCTCAATAGAGGCGCTCCACAAGACTGTATTCCAAGTCCACTGCTGTACATATACAACTGCACAGGTACACACGACTAACAGTGTGAAGTCTGCCGGTGACACAGCTCGGGTAGGCCTGATCTCTGACAACAACGAGCAGGTTTACCTGGCTGATGTGGAGCGAGGACAACACACTTGTATCAGGACAACAGCCTACTGCTACGTCTTTACCACCTCATACAGCAGGGGTTTCAGGCTTCCCTCCCAGGTACTAAAGAACTTCTACACATCCACCATTTGAAAGTACGCCGACAGGACGTATCACTGGCTGGTTTGCCAACAGCAGGAACAGGCGGCTTACCAGGCAGCACTGGCTGAAGAGCATCTTAGCGAGACAGGAGCAGCTTGTCACCACAGGGCATATGCATCTTGCCTTATTGTTCATACATCATTAGTTGTTACATTTATAATTCTATTAATGATTTTTGACATAAAAGCTTTATCCATTTTTAGTTGAAGTTTATATTCAGTGCCCTATGTTTTTATTACCACGCTTATTTTAACTTCACCTCTTTGTTGTCTGGTACAAATCTTGTGATATTTAACTCACTTCCTGTTGTCCAAATGACTTAATTTTGCACACTTACTTCCAAGGACAATACATGAATTAATAATCAGTTTCACTAATTAATCCATGTTAATTAAATTAAATTTTCATATGAAGAATTGTTAGATTTCACCAATAGATGGTGCTAGTAACAAATATTAAAGGAAGTGCTAAAATATTGATTGCAAAATTATACTAAAACCCAAGACTAAAAAGTTGAAAATATATATAAAAAAATAAGTGGTTTTTAAAATAAGTTAGTGTACTGAAAAGTAAAAAAATAAAAGTCACTCAAAATAAAAGCATGGGCCCACCTTTTATTTTACTTTTTAGTACACTTAAGTGTGATTTTTAAATATATATTTACATATATGTAAATTTTAATACTCCTGTGTTCTTTAGTGTTATTCTTAAAGGCACACTCTTTGGAGTTGAGCGTCTACACCCTCCACTACCCATTTTACTGTACTTATTTGTATGTAACAAATGAAATCTGATTTGAATCCATTTGCTTGCACTGAAAAGATTCAGCTTGTCATGGCTCACACCACTTAAATCACTTGCCCCGGACTGTTCTGGTGCCACCATGTGCCCTATTGTTCCCTTTAATAACATGGAGGCCACATCTGCAGAGTACTATAGGATGAGCCCTAACTCCTGTGTTACAAAGTTTAAGCATAACCTCTCTTGACTTGTCACCGTCTCCATCAAGGTGGTGTACAAAAACATCAAGTAGGCCAATGTGTAGATATACAGTATCATAAGGTGTACAGAACTGGTCCAGTATGACATTCAGATCCTCCTCAAAAGGTGCACCTCCACCATAACCCTTTGTTCCCATTTAAGCTGATTTTGTGGCTACCTCTACACTGCACCTTGAATTTTTTTTTAGTCAAGTGGTACCTTGTAGAAAGCCTGCTGAAAATCAAAGTCATACACCACTTATTGCACACTTCTGTTTCCCATCATACTTCCAGCATAGCAGGGACAGGCAGTCGATCTTTCCCTTAATAACTACTTCCATTAATTTACCCCTGACACAGGTTATAGGTACTGGCCTGTAGTTACCTTGACGAGGCCAATCACCTTTTATAATCAGATAATGTTGGAATTGTTCTCACGTGTGCAGATTTACTAAATGGGAGACCTCCCTACTTTCTTCATGGCCAACAAAGTACTTCCAGGAAGATACCTCATGATGCCAGAAACACATCTGGGGCCAGCTTAAAAAGGAGCCCTGCTGCCACACATGGACGAGCCAGACGTGGGAGGCAGCAGGCAACACTTGGCAAAGGTGGAAAAGGAGGATGAATTTTGGATTATTGTAATTGGATTTGTGGCTGATTACTGCTGGGGAAAAAAAGTGCCTTGTGGAATGAAATCTCATTTCATTATTAAAATTACATGCTGTACTGTACTGCTTGGTCTGTGGTTTGGGGCTCCCTGGCGACCCCTTGTGTTCACTATATTAAAGCAACTTTCCCACCTTTGATCCTGCTGCTCTTTCCTAAACATACACCAGTTAGTGCTCCCTCTATTTTATATATTAATAGGTTTCTGTTATAAGTAGTTAATATAAATCCAACATATTTTATTCTTAGTATGTCTAGCATTAATCAGAATCTGCTTTATTGGCCAAGTATATGTACACACACAAGGAATTGGACTCTGGTTTTACCTAGTATTAAGTCAATCTCATAGCATCAGAGACAAGTGTTCATGAGAGTGATGGCCTGAGGGAAGAAACTGTTCACATATCTGGTAGTTTTGGCGTACAGTGCTCTGTAGCGCCTACCAGAAGGAAGTAATTATTGAAAAAGGTTGTGACCAGGGTGTGATGGATCTGCAGTGATGTTTTCTGCCCGTTTCCTGACTCGAGATCTGTATAAGTCCTGAATGGAGGGCAGATCAGTACCAATGATTTTTTCTGCAGTCCTGACTGTCCATTGTAGTCTGGTTTGGTTCAGCCACAAAACAGGACAGGAACAGACTGACCGATGAACAGAACAGACTGGACTACTGCAGAGTAAAATTGGATGAGCAGCTCCCGAGGCAGGTTGAACTTCTTGAGCTGACGCAGGAAGTACAACCTCTGCTGGGCCTTTTTGACAGTTGTGTATATTTGATGCCCACTTCAGGTCCTGGGAAATTGTGGATCCCAGAAACCTAAAAGTTTTCCAAAGCAGACAATGCTGTTGAGTAGTGCGAGGGGGCAACAATGGGGGGCTCCTCCTGAAGTCCACTGTCATCTCCACAGTTTTAAGCTTGTTCAGCTCCAGTTTGTTTTGACCACACCAGTGGGCCAGCTGTTCAACCTCTCGTCTGTATAGCGACTCATCACTGTCCTTGATGAGGCCAATGAGTCATATCATCTGCAAACTTCAGGAGTTTAACAGACTGGTCTTTTGATGTGCACACATTTGTGTAGAGGGAGAAGGGGAGAGGACACACCCCTGGGGTCACCACTGCTGACTGTGTGATGGATGTGATTTTTCCCAGTCTTTTTCCCCAGGTGTAGTTTATTTTATTACTCTGTCTTTTTACCAGTAGACTAGAACTTTCAAAGTTGTCTTGTATAATTGTAAAATATACTGCTTATGGTCCCTTTCTGCAAGAAGACTGAAGGATATGTAATCCTGTTCCAAAATGTCAAAAGTAACCTTCAAGAATATAAAGGCCACCATTTGTCAAATGCACCAATTTATCGCCATTGACATGGTTGCTGGTGATAGAGTCAATGCCAGCAGCCCTGTCTACAGTGCCAATCCATTTGTGGGCTTACCTCCGTTTGGTGTGTGAGATTTAGAATCGAAGTAAATTTAACAAGCATGTCTTTCTGAATGTGGGAAGACAACACAGGGAGAACATTCAAGAAAGTGTCCAAAACAGATGAATTGCTGCCACAAGAGGCTTCAAAACCTGCCCAACAGAAATGGCAGAGAAACCGGTTAAGTTAAAACGCAAAGTACAAATCTAAACACCCACCTGTTAGCCTTAGACAGCGAAGGGTCCCCAAGCTCAACTTAGTGGCCTCGATCTGAAGCTCATTGGTGGAGCATGAGGAGGTTATGGAGATTGACATCCAGACCATAGTAGGTACAGTCAAGTCGTCTTATCCATAGGGGTTATGCTCCTGAACATTCCTGCGAATACAAACTTGCAGATGCTGAAGCTCCATTATATGGGGACAAGGTTACTAGGTTTCAGCTTTAGGTGCAGGGTGGCGAGAACTGGTTCATTGACAGGAGAAGACATGGTTGGGTGGACACACCAGCTCTGTACTCTTGTGCAGAGGCCCAGTAATGATACTCATGCCAGATTAAACCCGACCTTGCACTTTAAGAATTAGTTTCAAGTCTTTGCACCAGGTTATGTCTGAAGTTAAACTGGTGGGGGTGGGCATGGCTTAAATGTGTACGGTGATTAGTTATTTTGAATATTTATAGCTCATAATTCCTGTAACTCTGCATTTACTTAAGGGAGAGTGTTAGTTGGATGTATAAAAAGGTGATGCACAAATTTTGCCACCACACTGCCAAGGTACTGCAATTTTTTTTTTACTTCACCATTACATTTAATAAGGAAAAAATGACAGCCATACAGCAGATTACATCTTCTTGCAAGCAAGTGCCATGTTTTAGCAATCTAAAAATAAATGCTCAGGTGGTCCGATTTAATTTGGTTTGTTCCAACTTCATGCCCACTTCCACAAGCACTAGATCCAAACTCCACTAGTACTTTTGGACCTTTGGGAAATTTGCTCTCATTCAGGGATGCCTTCATAGCTCCTCTTCAGAATTCGCACAATGTGGCTCAATCCAGTCTCACTATTTTTTGTGCTGCTGCTTCATACTCAAACATCAGGGGGCAACATCAGTCAGTGACTTGATTCGTGGGGGGGGGGGGGGGGGGCAATGAAAAAACTTTCCTAGATATAATCAGAAGCTTTACATCATTCAGTGCATTTGGCAAAAACTTACAAGAGAAACGGAGAACTTCAAGTCACCAACTCTCCTTGACCAGCAAACTATTTTCTTAAATGTGTTCTCGATTCTCTAGCCAAGAGTATGTGGTTTCTATCATACAGCACCCTGCTTCAGAACACCACACACCTTAATCATTTTACATGCAAGCAGGACAGCTGATTTTACTTCAGCCCCTCAGAGGGTCGAGCAGTCTGAAAAATCTGATTTTATGGAGCCAGAAAACTAGCAGCTTAGCTTGAAAGCATTTAGCCTGCTGCATACATGGCAGACACTAGTGAGCTTGGTAGACATGATTGGTAGATTACATCTCTGAGCACTGTAAACATACCCCCTCCCCCATTAAACCTTCCACCATCGTTGAGATTTTGCTGCCTATTCTGAACACTGCTCATTCACACTGTTCATTCTAGGAGAGGTTCCCTCACATAATTAAACTGATGAAGCATTAATCCACCATCAATGTTCAGATCAGTGCAACTAAAGCACTACAGTCTAAATGTGATTAAATTTCTGCACTGGTTAAAATCAGCTGGTAGACCGTAGTGTGGCTCAGTCTTTTTATATGTGTGGGTGTATTCCTGAAATTCGCCTTAATCCAGCTGCTTTATAGTGCTCCATGTGCAGTCTTAAAGCACCTGTCCAAGTGCAGGTTAAGATTTACCAGCTCTGCACAAGCAGACCAAACAATCTCTTCAAGCCTGAGCTACCGTCATGTCAAAGTACATACAGTAGGTGCCCCCTCACTGTGCTACTTTCTATTGAAGAGGTCTCTCCTCAGCTGCTAACCCTTTGTGGGAATATGGCAATCATCCATACAAGGTGCTGTTAATACACCTTTACCCACTCAAATTGTATTAAAATAGATATTGAAGCAAAATAAGACTTAAAATTATGGTAGTGGGTATTTTACTTCTGAGTGTAAGGCAAGAAGCACATGGCTGTCCATTTGAGCCCTGTAATGGACCCAGTATAAGCAGAAGTGTGCTGCACACAATCCACTAACAAACCTATAAAGTGTCCGATTGACTAAACGTTTATGAAGCACACAAAAAATCACAGGCATCACGCTTATTTTCTGATTCATGGCCATGTTTAACCTTTTTTGCACAGATTAATGGAGCCTTTTTACAAAAGAGAACGGCAGAAGAAAATGGATTGAGAAATCAGGTTTCGGACTTAAGGTTATTCACTTCAACCAGATGATGTGTGCGCATGTAAAACATTAGTACTCTGGATCCAGACATTCAAAGAGATCAACTTGCAGTTTGAAGTTTATGATGCATGTCCTTCCAGGCACCTCTTAGTCAGTCAAAGTCTGCAGAGATGTCAACTCACCTTTAACACCATTGAACACAAGATAAAATTTATCCAATGGAGGGATCTAACGAACAGATCATCAAGTCAAATGAGTGCTTTCTGGAATGCAGTCTGTTGAGGGGCAGATGGCTTTCTGTATCTGTCAAATTCTTTTAACAGAACCGTGGGGTAATACCCAGTCTTCAGGACAATCTTTGGAATTCTGCTCACTATATATAATCCAATTATCACAAATGGGAAGAATTCAAAAACAATTAATGCTTTAACAACTTTTATTTGTGCCCAAAGTCAGAACATTAAATTCACAACTATGTTTCTGCAGGGTGGGCCTCTGCAGTCCACAATGAGGTAGAACGCTCTTAAAACAGAAACATCTCACAAACAAGCAACTGGGCTAGGCAACACAGCATAAAGCTCAGCAGTTAAATTTAGGGATGGGAAAGGGGGTTTGCATGTAGGAAGGCACACCATCTCTTTGGCACATAGAATCAGATCAGGATGTAAATAAAACAAAGCCAACCATAAGGCAACAGTTCTGTGCTAGAATCAAGTTAGGCTTTTGTTTCATACATTTAAACAGTATTCAAGCAATACAAGAGACTTTTCCAATTTCCCCTCCCAACTCCTAAAATATCAAGAGCCCTTAGCTATATGCTGACCATATCTGTTCCTCTATTCAAGCAGACAAAAATAGTGTTTAAAAAAAACCCACTATTCACCCTTTAAGTGCAAGTTAAAAAGTGCAACATTAAAACTATTTACATATACAGATCTCAAAAGTAGTTATCCGGTCCAGTTTCATTTCCATTAATCCAATCAATTTTTTTCTTTTTTGCTTGCATAAACTAAACTAACTTCTTCCAACAGCTCCCAGACCAAAGAAAAAAAAAAAAAAGAAAAAAAGAAAACTAAAAAAATTTAAAAGCCACCAGTTAGATTTAACTCGCCATATTATCTCGACTTAAAACAGCTGTGTAAAAAGAATTCTTGGTAAAAAACACTGCGTAAAAAATCTGAAATGCAGCTGGATAAATGAAGCCAAGCCGTTTATCTTTGGGAGTAAAAAGCACCAACTGACTACACAGAAAAGGTAATGCAGTTCAGATGGAGGAAAAAAGGAAGAAAAAAAAAATTACCAAAAAAATTTAAAGGCACTGTTTGGCAAATGCCATAGTGAAAGGCAATGATACTTGCAAATATAAGTCAAAAATATGCAAGGCATGTTATTAAAAATAAACCTAGTTAAAAAAATAATGAAGGCATTTGCATCAACACCTTCAACCCTGGCCTCACTTTGCTTCTCCAAATATGGCGACAAGTCTGGGAACTGCAGAATGGCGGGCGCCCAATCACCCAAAAATTCACTGTGCATAGTGCAATCGTGAACAACAGCAAAAATAGCAAGTGCAATAGTGAACTTTCTACACATTTTACTTCTTGTCTTTGCAGATGCGCTCCTCCCAGTTAGGGAATCTGCAACTGTTCATTCTCAGCAGGTCATGTAGAAAAGCCTTCATTTCTGCTGCTGCTTAACTAGAATCACGATTCTTCTGATTGCGCATAAGTGGGCGATGATTGCTGAGAAAATCCATTGAGTGCTGCCAATGCCAACAGGAGCGACAATAATATTTGAAGCAGGCCTAAAGGAAGGGTTTAATAAAAAAATAAATAAATAAATAAGTGCCGGTAGATTGTGGGGGGGTGGGTGGGGGGAAGAGACATTTGTGCAAGTTTTAATGACAGAAAAGGAAACATTTTATAAAATGTAAATTTTGCATGCGACAGGTTTTTAAAAACAGTCGACCTTTTGTAGTAGTACTGTCACATGTACAGAGTGAAAATTCTGATGCCATCACCACTGTACAGTATCAGGATAAACTTTTTAAAATGCATCATTTTATAGCAAATATCTCAGCTTAAATGTTATAGTCCTTATTTTCAAAATTGTTAGAAATGTCTTATGTTAAAACACTGGATAAAACTTAAAAGCATTCAAGTGGTGGTTATACTCCTACTTAAGTAGCTCTGGCAGAATTACTTTTAAAAAAAAAAAAAAAAAAAAAATTGTAATAAAGTTCTTTTTGGTAGGGGGGGTGAAAAATTAGTTAAGTGAAAACCTATTTCAGTTACATGAATATACATATACAAACATACATATTTCATTAAGTTTCTCCATTCAGTCTACAGTACAGTATGTACCTATGATACATATTCTTCACATTCTAATAAAGAACCCATTACTTCTATTATCTGGCATGCAATCTTATAAGCCTCCATATCTCATTTTAACCTGGGTGGTTTTTAAACACACAAATACAGGGACAAAACTTACTCCTCATTAAGTTTTGAAATATAGGTCAAACCTTCCACTACTGCCATAGGAGTTCTTGGTACTTTTACACTGTACATACCTTGGAATTGCCTTAATGCTGGTTTGCCTCCTCCAATATCTTCACTGACATGTCTACTTCATTTTCATTATATACTGTACTTGACTCTTATTAAAATCAATCTTCACAATTAGGTGTAATTTTTTCCTTTATACAGTACTTGTTTTGATTTCCTGTTTATTACTGCTTTTAATTAATCATAAGCAGACTTTCATTTGATGCGTTTGATGGGTGTTTAATTTATACTAGCCAACCCGCGGCGTACCATTCACCACATAATCAGGCCACTTTAATGTTTTTTAAGCACAGGGAGAAAATTAACATTTGAGGGGAAAAAAAAAAAAAAAAAAATTCGGTAATGTAATAAATCACCAAGAAAAGAAACATTGTAACAATGCACGGAACAAACCAACATACAATTATCCGTGACTGAAAACTGGTGGACCGCCATCGCGGCTTCTCCTCCCAGAGCGAGGGATGGGGGTGGACGGTCTCGGGCGCGGAGGGTGGAACGGGAGGAGAGGGGAAGGACGCCCATTCCGCCCCCTCCGTCATGCTAGTCTGCAGTATGCACTGCCTGCTCATGTGCCCACCCCCAACTCGTCACCTGAGTAGTTTTCCTCTTTGCACAGTCCACATGCAGCTGCGAGTCACGTAAACCTTTCATTGTTCTTTGCGGTTTTGGCTGCTTTTCTATATATAACCCACCAAGTCACCCGAGCAAGGTAGTAGCGAGGGGGGTGTGTACAAAGGGCAGGGACGTAATCAGTGCGAGCGTATGACTCGCACTTACTGGGAATCCCCCAGTTTGCAGCACGAATGGGGTTCAACGGCTTACCCACGCCTCTTTGCGCCGGGCAGACACACATTGATCCATTCAGTGTAGCGCGGGTGTAGTTACTTCATGCAGGAATCTGTATAACATTGAAAGAAGTGTTGTTTCCATGATATACATTTGAAGCGGTGGCCATGGAAGGCAAATGAACAGTCAACGCAGCTTACAGCTGGACTGACGCCGTGTTTTGTGTCACCTGACCATGGTAGTAGCGAGGGGTGGGTGTGTGTGTGTACACAAAAGGGTAGGGACGTAATCAGTGTGAGCGTATGAACCGCACTTCATGGGAATTCCTCGTTTGTGGGGAACAAATGCAAGCCCCAGTTGATCCATTCAGTGTAGCGCGCGTGCAGTACGGGACATCCAAGGGCATCATAGACCTGTTAATGCTTAATCTCATGCATAATTTATTGAATGCTAAACACTTCCGGAAAGACACAGTTGTCTAAAACGGGTGGGTCTGAGAATACAACAGTAAGTGAAAAGAAAAGATGGAACTCTGGAGAGAGCAAAATACAACACAATAGTGAACCCGCGGAATAACAAACGCCGCATATTTATTGATGGTTGAACACTTCTGGAAAGACACAGTTGTCTAAAAAGGGAGGGTTTGAGAATACAACAGAAAGTGAATGAAAAGATGGAACTCTGGAGAGAGCAACATATAATTGTCCGTGAGTCAAGACTGGTTTTGGCAGATACAGGCATATCTTTTTGAAAGTTTGTCCCTGTGCCTTATTAATTGCCATCGCAAATGCCAATCGAACAGGAAATTGTCTTCGGGTAAAAGAAGCAAATTTGAATCAGCCGGGGTCAGGCATATCCAGGGAATAAGGACAGTTTGTGAGGTTGCAGATGTAATAGTTTTACACTCCAGTAAACTGAATGCGAGGTTTGTGCATGAACGATTTAGTGCTGTGTTGACACTGAAGGGAATTGGAATGAGTTGTGTCGAAGCATTGCTGGCAATGTTCACATTGCATAATTCGATCAGTGGAGTGTGTTTTAAAATGCATGTTGAGATCTCTCTGCACGTTTTTGAACAAATCGTGCATTGAAAGATCTGTTTGGAATGCGTTTGTTCAGTGGAGTGGGTGTTTAAATGTGCTTTGAGAGATTTCTGGCACGTGAAGGTTTTGGAGCAGTGTTTGAGATGGTTAGTAAGGTATTTGCGTGAGTGAAAGTGTGTCTCACATTTTGCATACAAATCTGTTGAATGGATCTGTATATGGTTGTGGAGATCCATCTCATCTGTGAAGTCCTCGTTACAAAATGTGCAATTGAAGATGAGAGTGGAATGAGTTCGTAAGTGTTTGAGAGTGCGAGTTGTTTTGAAGTATTGTTGGCAATGTTCACATTGCCTAATTCGTTTAGTATTGTGTTTTTTTAAATGTGCGTTCAGATATCTCTGCACTCGGACGCTTTTGTAACAAAAGGTGCATTGAAAGTCCTGTGTGGAATGCGTGTGTTCAGGGGAGTGTCTTTTTAAAATGTTTTTCAGGAAGAGAAGAGTGGGCAGGTGACGTCACATTAGTGTGGCAAGCAAGTGGGTGTGCACATACCGACAGCGTCAAAAGATGTCACCAGAAGGTTATCACGTGTGTATTTGAGAGGCATGAGAACCTCGTAATGCCCATGATCCAAAGGACCGCTAAAGAGCAGGGATATGGAGAGATGCTGGGCCGGATTGTAAACTCGAGGAGAGGCATGAGGACGTTCTTGGAAGTAAATGCTGATAGTAGCTGGAAGGATTTCGGACATTGCCACAATTTCTGCCTCGCCACCATAGACTCCGGACGTATTCATGTAGTCAGCATATCGTTGAGCAGACTGTATAACAATGCCTCTGTGACTAACAACAACAGACACCACGTCGCTGAAGTTATCCCAATGTTGGCAAACAAAGCCAACAGCCATGTTGCGAAGTTTGAGAGCAACAGTTTCGTCAATGACATTTTTCCAAAAAAACCAGACTGATAAAAACCAAACAGTTACCTGATGCAGGAATTTCTATAACATTGAAAGATGCGTTGTTTCCAAGAAATACATTTGAAGCGGTAGCCATGGAGGGCAAAAGAACAGTCAACATGGCTCACAGCTGGATTTGGACCGCAGCACAGAGCAAAGCGAGCGAGTATGTGTTTGATGAGCTGTTCGAGATGGCGGGCAGTGGTCTGAGGTGCGTTCCCGATCACGTGGGAGGAGGGGTAGAGTTTCTGGGCGGGGCTTCGTTGTTCCATGGTTTTCGATGGTGGACGCGGTCGGGTGTTGTAACTAGGGGTGGGCGGTATGACCAAAATTCTATATCACGGTATTTTTTCTAAATTCTGCCGGTTTCACGGTATTCGATGGTATTTTTTTCCCCATCCATGAGTGGATGTTAACCACATTTTCCACTGCAATTACTGGCTAAGAATAACCTATTCCACTGTCAACAGTATTGTACATTGTACAAAAAAAAACATTTTAATGTGCACACAAGTATTAATACAGTTTTGCATTGCCCCATAAAGTGATAGGTTTCAAGGGGGTGGCACTAATGGAGAAGGTATCACATTGCATGACAGATGCAGTCAAAATATAGAACCTTTTTATTGAACAAATTTTGCAAAAACTAATTTTGACAACATATTTTCAACCATACAAAGAGGCATTTAGACTTAGTAAAATATCCAGAAGTGCTTGTCAAAAATTGTATTGCACCGAATATGTCTTAGAAAAGGAATAGTAATATTTTTTGTAAACCAACTATACTGTTAATGTTAACAATCTCTGTCCACTGACACGTTAAAGTGACTTTTTAAACAACTTTATATCATTAAACTGAATATTTAAACTAATAAATAATAGTATTATTACTGATAGTTGCACTATTACTTCAAGACTTCAAGCCCAGGTGCATTACACAGTATTCACCAAATTAAAATAAAATACAAGTGCAACTTGGTGATGACATCTTTACCAGCTGAACAATCATTTAGGCAAACTGCATTAATATGGACCTTGCTTCAAGCTAAGCTATACTAGGAAGAAAAAAAACAAACTATATGTCGAGAACAAAGTCAACATTTTCACTTTAATTATGAAGTAAATTATGAGAATAAAGTAGAATGTCGTAAACTAAACTTCTTCCTAAAATCAATGTTTAATCAATTACTTAATTTACCCCGTCATAAATTAATGCAGCACATTAAATGCTTTGTGTTACGTTCCCCGACCCAGTGGTTAATCACTACGCTTCTTAAACTGACTTCCTCCGCACTAAGAGTAGACAGCGAACACCATACAGAATCCATTCACTTCATGATATTCCTGCTTTCTGAAAATTTAAAATGCTAAGATAAATACTTGATGATATTTTCATGATGAAATGCATTAAAGCAGGTATTACACATGCACAGTAGTGAGGCGGTAGTGCTGCTCCCTCGCAGTAAGGGGTCCCCAGGTGTATGTTCAGTGTAGAGAACTTTATGACAGGTGTGACGAGGCTCCAAAAAACTGGATGTATGAATAGCTATCGCACAGGTTTTAACTTAAATATTGTGTAAATGTTGGGTTTGTGATCTGCTGGTCAAAGACACGAACACAGAATTCAATGGATGTTCTTTTAAGCGGGCTCTCTTTATTGCATGCATGCTGTCCATCTGACGTAGGCTACCAAAACCCCAGTTGCTATCCTTCCTTTTTCTTCTTTCACCACATAACCACATAACCAGTCACCACACGATAAACGTCTTTGTGAAATTAAAACTAGTTATAAACTTAGCCCACGGAGTGTTCAGAACTTTAAAAATATCTTCGTTATACATGTTTAATTATGCCATCCATTCAGAGTTGCGCCCATCTCTGAACGAATTACTTAACACAAAGCATTTAATGTGCTATATAACTTATGACGGGGTTTGAGAAAATCTAGTAAATTAAATATTCATTTTATGATGAAGTTTAGTTTACGATGTTCTACTTTAATGACAAAATTACGAGAATAAAGTCAAAAGAATATATTCTCGTCATAAGCGTCAAGATTAAAGTAGAAATGTCGAGAATAAAGTCAAAATGTCGTCACACTATTACACAGTACCCAGGTACATTACACTGTATTGAAAACAAAACAAGTACAACTTGGCTTGCAGTATTATCCAGTAGTATAGAAACAGTATTTACACATCTGACCTTTTAAAACTAAAGCATCTCCAGGCGACAGACGTGACTGCTTTTTTTCGGCTCTGTCCATTTTCACCACGCAGCATACCTATGCTACCACCCACTATTTGGTGGTGTAGCAGTGAAAAAGAGCCCTAGTGCAACAAATCTGTGTTTAGCGGTGTAGTAGGGCTGAGCGTTTAATCGAAAAGTAATCGAAATCGACATTCAGAACCTATAATCGATCAAATTTTTCCAGGTCGATTATTTTCCCTTTAAAAACACTACCGTGTGTGGAGTCATGTGACCCCGCTCCGTTACGTTATTCCGCCGACATGTCGAGCATGGAGAGCTTAAACACTGACACAACTGAGCAACAAGAGCAGCTTGTACCAAAGAAAAGCGCAGTCTCCGTCATTTGGACACATTTTGGCTTCAGTAAGGATGACATCGAACAAAATGAAGTCAGATGTAGACACTGTAGAAAAACAGTTGAAGCCCAAAAGGTAACACCACCAATTTGTTTCAACACTTGAAGCACAATCACGTTACTGAATATGAACAGTGCATGGCTCAAAAAAAACAAAAAGACTGACAAGCGCCCAGCAACAAGTGCCTCCGCAAAGCAGATGTCGATAACACAAGCATTCACAAATGCCACACAGTATGAGTTCAAGAAGATGGAAAGAAATAAACTGACGCTATTTGTTATTACATCACAAAGGATACGACTCCCTTGGTTACAGTGGAGCGAAGCGGGTTTAAACACCTCGTTAAAACTCTCGACAGAAGATACACTGTGCCATCGCAATCACATTTTTCTTTTAATAAGAAAAACATTAAAAATATTTTGTTTCCAAAAGTGCAAGTTATTTTTACTTTTTTTATAAGAACAAAGTAACTGTTCGTTTTAGGCAATGTGTGCTTTAATTTCAGTTGTTCAACATTGATGTTCAATAAATAAATCACAGTGTGTTTCCTTCAATTATTTTAAAATCAAGTAAGGCACCCTTCATTCAAAAATCTCTTACTTGTAATATGTGAGCATATTTACTGTACAAAACATGTCAGTGAACTATGAGGCCAAAAAAATAAAATAAATAAAAAAATCGTTCGTTAATTGTAATCGAGTTAAAATGTTCAATTAATCGAGATTTTGATTTTAGGCCAAATCGCCCAGCCCTACGGTGTAGCAGTGAAAAAGATCCCCACTTGAACAGTTTCCCGCTGCGCCATGTTCCGAACGTCGTTTAGGCAATTTAAACCGGTGTTGCGGTATAAGAAAAATCCATATCATAAAAAAATTAAACTGTTTTTGGTATGAACTGGTATACCGCCCAGCACTAATGGAGACCCCCAATAAAGGACTAGCTTAGGTTAGTATTTCCCACTGGTGATAGTTATCTTCCATTATTTTGAAATAAGTTGCCAAACTTGCCTCATTCAACCAAGGCTACAATGGCACAATTGGTCTAATTTCAAAACCTCTTATTTTAGCCTGATTTTAAAATTTACACAACTATTTTTGTGGAGTTGGATTTTTTTTTTTAATGCTTTCTGTGATCCAATTATGTATTGATGTATTTTTGGGCAATATGCATCTCTTTCATATCTTTATTGGGTTTACCTGGTAATTGATAAACTGACAAGTTGGATAGCTATAAGTACAATGTTCATGGATCAGTATTAAGATAAGAAAAGAACTTTATTTATCCCGATGGAAATTCTTTTGTCATATACATGCTCAGTGCAACAAGAGGAATAAAGATAAGGTAGTCAAGAGTTTAAAAGGAACAGTAGTAATAGTGCAAACAGAATAACAACTCTAAACAAAGTAACAAATAACTATAATAGTTTGTATTATAACTGTATAACTAATTTGTGCAAAGCAACAAACAACTATAACTAAAACTATAACAGATATAATAAAACAACAGATTATTAGTGCAAGTGGTTATGAAAAGTGACTTAGTGTTTGTGCCATGAGTAAATGAGATAGCAGCATGTGATGATGGGATGAAACAAACATTCCGTAACATACAGATGAGTAAATAAAAAAAAAACCAAATGGGACCTATTGACAAAAATTCTGAAAAAGATCACCTACAGAATGAGGAAGAGTTATACAGTCTTATTGCCACAGGTAGAAAGGATTTCCTGTGGCGTTCGGTTCTGCATTTGGAGGCAAGGAGTCTTTCGCTGTGTGTGCTCTGATGACCCATCAAGGAGGCGTGCATGGGGTGAGAGGGGTTGTCCATGATACCGAGAAGCTTTTTCAGCATTCTCCTCTCAGACACCTCCACCAGGTTCTCCAGTCTGACACCCAGGACAGAACCAGCCTTTTTAATCAGCTTGTTCAGCCTGTTGGCATCAGCTGTCTTCACCCCCACTGCCCCAGCACACAGCTGCAAAAAACACCACGCTCTCAACCACAGAGTGATAGAACATAGTCAGCATTTTCCTACAGACATTGAAAGACCTGAGCCTCCTCAGTAGGTAAAGCCGGCTCTGCCCTTTCTTGAAAACCGTGTTGGTGTTCTTGGACCAGTCCAGTTTACTGTCAATGTGTACCCCCAGGTACCTGTAGTCCTCAACCACCTCAACATCCGTTCCTCTGATGGTGACAGGGGTGGGAAGAGGAGCCTGCTTCCTAAAGTCCACAACCAGTTCCTTTGTCTTTGTGATGTTTAACTGTAAATGGTTCAGCTCACACCACTCCACAAAGCTGTCCACCACACTCCTGTATTCATCCTCCTGTCCATCCCTGATACAGGCAACAATGGCAGAGTCATCAGAGAATTTCTGCAGGTGACATGACTGAGACCTGTACCTGAAGTCAGACGTGTAGAGGGTGAAGAGGAAGGGTGATAGGACAGTTCCCTGCAGCGCCCCCGTGCTGCTCAGGATGGTATCAGAGCAGCAGCTCTTCAGCCGGACATGCTGTGGTCGATTGGTTAGATATTAAATATTATATTAAAGGTTAAGAAGTACAACTATAAGCTTCGATGTTGTGGAATTATGAACTATTAGGTGCTGTCTGAACATGGTCTGGATTGTGAATGAGAACCGACACCGCCATTTGTGAGGTTGCAAATTACATTGAAAACTCTATATATGGAACAGTGATAGATGCTTAAAGGGAAGCATTTTGAAGAGTATATTAAAAAGAAAAAAAAAAAAAAAAGTATTTAAAGACCCATCTTTTCTACCCACTGACTGCAAGGTAGAAACTGAAGGCATTCTCCCAACTCCACCATATCGTATTAAAATCTTTCATAGACAAAGCTTGGCAGAACAGAAAAACCAATGAGATCAAATAAAGAAACCAAGTCACATTTTAAATTCATGTAATCCATGTCTGGCTACTGGTATCAGTGGCATTACAGGGTAGATAGTTCAGTGAAAATCAACTTTTCCATTGGAGAAAGTGTGCTTCCTGGAACTTGGTTCAAATGTGCAGTGCTAAAGAAGGTACTTCCAAAGAAATGAGAGCAGCATAGCAAAATCCAAAGTAAGGAGTGCTGGGTTAAAAGCCAAGCATGCTCTATTGATGAAGGCCGTAAAGGCAGACCATTAATATCTGACATCAATTACACAAACAATGACACAGTATGTGAATTAGAAATAACCAAATTCAGCAAAGGTTTACAACAAACCAATCTCAGCTGTGTGTGCAATCCACTATAAGCAGGCAACAATATTCAAAGTCCCATTGTACAATTGCTAGTACATATGACTGGCATTTCTCTTACAAAACACACTTTACCATGTCTGGCTGTAAGATTGGACACTTGTTAAAAAAAAGTTGCTGCATCATCCAATGGTATTTATACCATATAGGCCAAGAGAATCCAATCCTTTGGAAGATCAAAGACATCTAGTGACTGATTTACAATGATACTTTGAGAAGTCATAGCAGGTTAACAGTCCAAAGAGCAAGACAGTAGAAAAAGATTAAAGTTGCAGCAATATTACCACATTTAGTAGCAGAGGGCATATTTTGCATTTAAGGCTTTCTCTTTTGACCTAAGACACATCCAGTCCTATCCACTCACTCAGCAAAGAGGATAAGGGTGTTGAAAACTATTCTGTAGTATAAACATGACAACCAGCCAAAAAAGTGACACCATTATAAGCAGCTCATATTTATCATTCATAGCTGCATTAGTCAAATTGCTAGACATTTCCATCTTTAAACTAAGATTTCTCACCTGATCTCTGCAAAAAAAAGGCCCAGGCTGACGACTGCAAACTTGGCACATTGAGTCTTCAAGATATGGGTCAATTTGAACCTAAACAAAACAAAGTGAAAAGCATTTGTAGGCAGCATAATAAGCAATCCGACAACCCGGTTGATCCACCCTAAATCAAGATTACCTTTTTAGTAAATTTAGGAGTTTTTATTTCCACGAAGGCTGCACTGACAGCTTTCAGGTAACTGCGTTGATTGTTAAAAGTAACACGCCCTGAACCTTTACACACACACACAAAAAAAAAGTTATACATTATATTAACACATGTAAGTGCATAAAAAGGACTATACAAATAGTACTTCTAATAACTTGACAAAAAATTTTCCATGCAGCTATCAATATGCTGTAACTGTTCATTGTCAAAATTCATTCGCAAGACCCTTACAATATTAATCTGCCAAATACCAGTATTGACAGGCACAGATTTTTGCTTATTTTATAAACAATCATTAACCCAGATGGCTGGAATTGCGATGTTCTACAAGACAGTACTTTTCAAAGAAAGCAGTTTTTAAAACAACCAGCACACAGGTATCCTGTAGTAATACACTAGAGTTAGCATTTTAATGACCAAAACAAAAACAAAAAAAAAAAAAAACAAACACACTATAAAAAGGGATTCAATTACTGAAACCACATTTTAAAACTACCCTTTAAACTTGAGAATTTCAAATAGGCTTTGTGAATGATCTAGATTGGACAATCCGCATGAAAAATAATGGCACCTCTCTTTACCACCAAGCCTAGGGTCATCTGAACCTATGGACTGTTAAGTGTTTACTAATGAAGTTCTCCCTCTTAATGTTAAAGTAGCTTTGTGCTATGCAACATGTTTAACAGAGGATTCATGGTATCCACATCTTAAGTTTATGTGTTAAAGGATCACAGGGCATTTTGTAGTAGAGTTCTGGATTTTAACAAAAAGGTAAAATACTTTTAAGTCAAAAAACAAAAAAACACACAAAACTACATATTTATAACACCGCTTTACTGAAAAGAGTTATTTAGGATCAAGGATAGAAAAAAAAAAGGTAATTAGGAGTATAAGGCAACAAGGTTTGAAATGTGCTGCTGCTCAAAACAGTCCTAGCATGCAACACTGCTGGATCAGAACAGACTTAAATTAGATCTCTCAAGGGTTAGGGTCTTCACAGGATAGAAGTTCAGCCCTTGACTATTAAAAAACTATACATTTACCTTTAAGCGCTAAAATACCAACTAAGCTTTAAATTGAATCCCAAGGATTAAAAGGTATTACACAGATGAAACTACATAATCATAGATGCTATCCCCAATATTCTGTATTAAAACCTCAAATCTACTTTGCATAATACATTTAGAGTATAAGCACAGAACACAGCTTCCAGCTACACGTTTTCCTATATATGGACATACAATAAACAAAGGAATTAAGAGTATAAAGGAGGATTTTGAAATCTGCCCTGAAAGCCATTATTTAAAAAAAAAAAAAAAAGACTTAACAGGAGGCATGTGGTTGTAATATTGTTCTAGTAATTTTTGCAGCTGCATTTTTAATTTCCCAAAAAACTAGACCGTGCTTACCTACAGGTTAAAGTATCCCTATATAAATCTCACCACTCATTTGTTTTGTACAGTAAATGCTTTTATACATTTCCTAGTCTCAGGTTTGATCCAGTAATTTTTAGAATGGCCATATTAAAGGGCAGGATCAGTTATGTAATGAGAAGAAGAAAGGATAGAAAAAAATATTTAACCAAATATTTAAAGATACAACAATTTACAACTTTGTGGGAATTGTGTTTAATTGAACCATTATGATTTAAATATTACATCTCAATTTACTCTTACATTAACTACATCGTATTTAAGACATACATTTTGAAGAGGCATTATACAGAATATACTGTTTTAGCTGGTTCCCATGTGTCAATATTGAACTTACCAATTGGATACTTGTGCTTATCTGTATCAATTCCAGCATACATCACACCACCAAACAGGTCATTCATGATACTAGCAAGAGCTTCTGCATTAAGCATACCATGCAAGGCACCTACAAACACTGTTTTGCTAGGGTCAAGACGCTGAGAAGGACAACGAACAAAATTGCTGTCAGAAATGATCCAAGGAATAACTTGTACCTAAGTGGGAAGAGAAAAAAAAAAAAAGTAATGCTGATAACACTTTTGAAGATGAGCTTTACAGATCTTGTGTAATGAAAATTAAGATCTTGAAATTCAATAATTAGCTTTTGCAAAAAAAAAAAAAAAAAAATCCAAGAATACTGACTAAATACCATAAGCTCAAAAGAAAAAAAAGTTTAATATCAGATTATATAACTTTGTAAGTTGACACTTTGAAAGCAGTGCTTGTTCTCATCTCCTGAGGTTTGCTCATCAAAGTAAATCTTTATTCCAGACATACAACTGTTGCATGTACAGCATCTCTCAACGGTTAATATGTCTGTTGAATTATGCATGCTTTAAAGTACTTTTAGCAATTGTTCCAGTATGTGTTTCCATATAGCAGACATGTGCAGATGGCATCGGTTTAATTCAAGAAAGTTAATCAAAAATTTCAGAACATATGTAGTCTACTTCAATATGAATGACTAAGCTAAAAATTAAACCCATAGCTTACAAATTAATTTATTTCAGCATTGACTAACCACTGACATTAGTTAGTACAGGTGTGGATGCGTCTCATAGCTCCAACACTATGGCTTCAAATGGCACCATCTGCATGTTCTGGTCATATTTGCAAGAGGCATTTCCCTGCAGTTCCCACCCACCTCAAATACTTCAAAGGATAATTTCAATCATTCCACTTTGTTAACTTCAAGGTCATCCAGGCATCATTCTGTGGGGAAACCACCCTTGATAGTAAACCGAGTAAATGACAGCTGTAACTTGGCACTTTGCAAGTGTGTGTGCATGGCTTGTAATTTACTTTCACTAAAATGGGTTAAGTATAGGGTTTTTGGGGTCTGACACACTGGCTTAATCATTTTCACCTCCCGAAATAAAATACAGGCAATGCTACCAACCACAAGCAATTACTTTTTAGCAGGTATAAATTTTATACTATACAACAACAAGCAATTGAATTTTATACTCTTAACAGCATTTGCCTTGTACAGTCCAATGTTCAGCTTTTATCCCACTATTTACAGTATGCTGTGTGAAGGATAAAAAAATTACAGTTTAAGAATTGTGCTAAATTTCATATCCCATTGTGCATTTGAAAGCAGAGATTAGCAATTTATACCAATGGATAAGAGGACTGTACTCAGTCACTGTGTTAAGCTTATACTTTGTCCATATGTATCGTGGCTTTACTCCAGATGCCTTTATGGTCCTCACACATCACAAGGACATGCACATTTGGTTTACTTTCTACTCTAAATTGGCTACGAGTGTACATGAGGTGAGGAACTGGGACAGATTTCTGCCTTGCATCCAGTTTTGCCGGGATAGGCCATAAGGACATGTAACCATTAAAAAGGAATAAGTATGAGAGTTTTTGCAGCTATGATGCATTTGTATGTTTTCAGTGTTAATGAACACTGCACTACTTTTCTGTATTGTTAAACTGATGCTTCTGCAACAGAAAGGATTTCCAGTCCCCACCCCTATCCATTTTCTGCCAATTTACTCCTGTATAAAGTTGCAATTGTATAAAATTACATTGTATGGCGTTATTACACAACATACTTACAATATTACGCTATGCATACTGCATTACTGTAGGTGGTGGTTTGGGGGTAGGGGGGAGAAGAGATGAGAGAGGAGGGGAAAAAAAAAAAAAAAATTCTATACCTGCTTTATTATTTCAATAAATTTACAACAACACACAAACATATGGCCTGACCAATTAGTCGACTTTCAAAAGAGCAGACATTTGGCTTTCTAAGGCATATAGATGTGCCACTCTATTGCAGCGATCACTTGGTAAGAACTTATAATAAATCCATTCTAACCTGCATTTTAAAAACAAGTTTTTGTGTTGGAGACAAACTGATTGCTCCTTCTTCCAAAATGTACCTGGTACAAAGCCTGCATGCGTTACCCTGGCATGAATGAACCCCACTTTATACGCAGATACACTTCCCAAAATTCTTACTTGGACTAGTTTAATAGTCATTTCCCCGAGTGCATCAAAGAAATGTGGACATATTTGCTATACAAGGATAGGACTTTTACACAGTGAATATGAAAAATGTCTAATGAAAATGTAAGTGGTCTTTACTGGCCTTCTATAATCTAAGAAAATGTCCCAATTTGTTTTTGACACTTTCCTGGCTAAATATGTTGAAATAAAACTATATAGACAGATGGCCAGAACTCTCCAGGATGTTAGAAGGCAGCCCCCCTGCTTTGCTGTAGTGCCTCAGATTCCCACAAGGGCTCCATGGGAGTTGGAGTTTTGCACATCCCTGCTGGGTTCCAGAAATGCAGCCAAGGGGGAGCTGGAGGGGTTGCAGAGCCATACTTTGGGCTTTCACCACACCTGGGAGTGATTCCAGACCTTGCTAATGAGCCACCTGGATCACTCCCAGGTTCAGCAAAAGGGAGCAGAAGGATGAAGATGAAGCTTGCCACAGGAAGAGTGGAGGCAGAAGGTAGGAGAGGAAAAAAAAAAAAAAAAAAAAAGTGCTGTGCTTACTGCTGCAGGGGGAAACGAAGGACAAGTTTCCCCCTTAAAAATAAATGGGTTGCTACACTTGTGCCTAGTGTGTGTTGTGTCAGGTGCTGAAGCCAGTGTGCTCCCTAGTGGTCAGAATATATACACACACACATGCAGAATTTAAAGAAAACAGACTGACATTTGAAAGGAAGACACTTTCAGTGAATTAAATCATTTGGCTCACAACATGAGCAAAAGATCGATCTGTTAGCTCCCAACCACTTTTTATTCAAGATCATCATTTTAAACGTAAAAATTTTCTATTATGACTTACGATTGTTGCTTTTGTTTATGATAATTAAAATTCATTCAATTGCTGCTTCTTCTGGGATGGTTACTCAATGTGTTTTCATGTCTACTCTTAAGAGTATGGGAGTCTGGGACATATGCAAGTTAATATTCTAGTAGCCAATCAGTTATTCTTTTGGCCATTAGAATATATACACATTAATCTACTTAGCATTCGACGCAAGCGTAACACAGGCAACTGTATACACTTCTCGCCCAAGTGTTAGACCTGAGGATTACTCAGGCTGTAAAGGTGCCAGAGTTTGTGCGAACCGTCGCTCAGGAAATATAGCCGAGCATTACATAAACGGGCACCAAGTGTTACCAAGGCAATGATGCAGACATGTCTAACATTTTTCAGAAGCCCAGGTGTTACATGCTCTTGACAGCGATACAAGCAGTGATGACAAAGTGAATCTCTCTTCAGTTAGGAAAATTGAGCGATTCTGATGAACACGAACGTGATGCTTGTGTCAATCACATGTGCAGTGTGCTCTTCAAAAACTAATCAGTCTGGAAAGAAAATCCATAAGGAATCATGCTTTTTCCACCAACAGTGATGTTTTATCGGGTATTTCAGTGTTTCAAGATACCACAAACTATATTTTGACAGTATATAGTTATTAGCATCATTAGTCATTTGTATTCTTTCTACACTTCTGACTGAACTTTGTGTTTTGTAAGTTTTACAGTAGAAAGATCAGATTTAATGTGTCATTTTTCAAACCAAAAATGCTTTTTACATACGTAACACTAAGGAGGCTACACTATTAAAGCATTTAAAAGCCAAAAGTGGAAGGGAGAAAAAAAAAAAAAAGCTGATCATATGGCAAGCACACTCCTGGTTATATTACAATAACTGACATTTTATATGAAGGTAAATCCATTTGAATTTCATTATTGCACACATCTCAGTTATATACTGTACATGTGCACAGATTCATTTATTCTTTTGCCAATTCTCAAAAAAATTTTACTTCACTGATAATTATGCCACACATTCTGATTATATGAAGCTTACTCTTCATATTTACAGTGAATCCGGAAAGTATTCACAGCGCATCACTTTCCACGTTAAGTTACACCCTTATTCCAAAATGGATTAAATTAATTTTTTTCCTCAGAATTCTGCACACAACACCACATAATGACAATGTGAAAAAGTTTGAGGTTTTTGCAAATTTATTAAAAATAAAAAAATTGGATGTTGCTTTCTAACCTTGAAGATGTATAGCATTTCAACACCCATGGACCTAAACATCTAAAAAAAAAATTTAAGTTACAAGTAGGCAATAGTAAAAGTTTTCTACTTTATATTACAAAAGTGTTGTCCTTTTCCTTTGCACCCAAAGCATGTGCTCATTTTGAACAATCATCCAAGGCTAGCTTATAAATTTACAAATACTGCAGAAAGAACCTGCAAGCATACATTAAATCACAACTTCTGTTGGCAGCACTCTGTCTCAATATGTTAATCTTTATTGATTTGTAGTACTTTATTTGCCTAATTTTATGCATCACTGCACTGTTTCTCAATCATTTAGTTTTTAAGCAGTCTGCAGAAAACTGACACGAGTTTGAACTGCCCCTTAAAATAAAAATTACATTTTGACGGGATCATAAAAATGTAACAAACTAATTTTAACAAAAGTAGCCAAAACCCTGCCATTTGATTTTGCGGTCCATAAATTACAATGAAATGTAGTTTCCACAATACACATATTTGTGTTTAAGATACTGAATTTACATATTTTTTGGACAAGTAGGTTATATCCTACTTAATTGCATGTGTGGACTGAGCACATAACCTTGCCACCTCTTGCATTTTTTTGTGTGGATATAAGACTATATTCAATCCCCCCCCCCCGTGCCAGAAAATAACACTAACTCCTCACAATGCCACTGCAATATGTGCATTATTTGTGTGATAAAAACTGCTTCCTTATATGCCAAGCAGCAGTTTAAAAAAAAAAAAAAAAAAATTCCTGGCCAACTGATTTCTAGCAGTGTCTTGCACACCCCTACTCTTTAGTGTATATTCATAAAGTATGTGACCATCATTTGCCATAAATGGTATAGATAGTACCCAATAATGATTGTAAGCCAATTAGTAAACACCAAAAAGTACTTACATCTTTACATCTCATTCTACGGCTGGACATCTTGAAATAATATTCACTCAAGTCATCAGAATTCAGCAGGTCCTGAGTACAAGCTTGAAGCAAGGAACGCACAGATTTCTCAGATTCAAACACAAGGTACACATACCCTACAAAAAAAAAAAAAAAATTAGGGTTAGGGTTGGTTGCGTCTGTACAAAATGGGGGTGTGGAACACACTCCCTATTTGAATTCTCTCATTAACCCTTTTAGTGGCAACAAATAAATTTACTGGTATGGTTTTAACAGGACAAAGTAGTGATTTACTTTGTGCACTTTAAAGCCAATCAAAGGCAATCAAAAACAGATGAGATGGAAGGCCCGTTTTAGGAGAAACCCAACTGAGCGAACTCCCAACCCCCTTGGATCCCTTCTTGCATTCAGAGAAGACAAGCTGAAAAACATGCTGAACAGAGCAGACTATCCTGAACACCTACAATTAAACATCTGGCTTTATTGTATAATTTTCTATATAGTCCAAAAACCTAGTATATTTTTTGAAATTATTTTGCAAAATGTCATTTCATGAACAGTTCCATCAAATTTTTTTTAAACCAACAATTTGATAGGCTACTAGATCAATTTGTTTTATCGCTCTTAAATTCTTCTTCATTCAACACTTCCCTTGCCAGCATCTGTGTGACAGTCAACATTGAGCACTACTTGGTAGCATTGTTTTACAGTAACAAGGACACTAAGCTCTTTATTTGTTACCACACATCACAAATACATGTATGGTATATTCTACCTACTTTGTGACTTGTTTCAAATTATATCTGAATAATCATGCTTTTTATTGGCTGCACAGTATATATGGTGTGGGTACAGTATTCATTTACCAGTAAAGTACTGTATCTGATTCCATAATTAACTCTGTGCTGTCCAAATCTGTATATTTTTCCTGTCACTGTGCATTCTACATTAACTGGTTCCGGTACGAACTACATTCTAGTGGTGTTATGGCACAACAACATTTGACATAGATTTAAATTCATCTGTTGGTGTGGCATAACTCAATATGGCAATGCATAGTTTATCTGAAGGTCCTTTGTGTAAAAGACCATGGACTTCTAAAGTATGGGGAGTACTGTACTAAACAAAAGCCAAATAGGTGCTCCTGCATACTTAGTGTTTAAATGTGAAATGGCACATCATTGCAAGAGTGTAAAGAGTACTAAGATGGAGGCATTCTGGAGTTGTCTGTGAAAATACAGTCAAGACAAAGCCCTAAGTTCTAATTAGTTCTGCTAGATCTGATTGGTAAATTTCTACATTCTAGTTATTTTCCTGAGCGTGGACTTCAAAAAAGGACTAGTCATCTGGGAACAATGCAGTAGTTCGCTAGCTCTGAGTAACTAGACTTTGAGGAAGCTTATAAGTAGGAAATGAAAGATAGGATCTAAAGGCAATACACAGTGAGATAGAAATGGCACACACACCCTTCACTATTCCTGTTCCAAAGATGTCAGGTACTAGACCTAATGACAGAACACTTAACACTAGAATTACCAGAGCCTACGAAAAAACTCGTATATCCGGCCCACCTTAAATCGCTTCTTAAATCCGTTCACACCTCTCCGCCAGCATCCTTTGTCCTCTAAATGTGCTGATAAAAGACAAGCTGCCAGCAGCCGGCTATTCCATCCCCCCCCACCGACTTAGAACGTGAGCGAACTTTTCCCAGCTCACGACTTGATTGTTTACCTGGGAGTGAAGTGCAGTTTTACAGTGGAAATGATAGATCGTTAATTGGAAGAGACACATGAAATGCGTGTTCCGTTTCTAAAGTAATCTGTGTAAACACATTGTTAAAACAAACTTTTTCATATTTTAGTAATAAATGTTACAAAATGTAGTAGGCATAAACTATAGAAATATATAAAGCCCGAGTTCCAAAGATCAAATAAACACTTTCACAAAAGCTTCAAGAATGATTCAACAGCTTCTGTGGTGTAGCGCGCTAAGATTTGCTTCTTAGCGCAGAGCAGCTTTTCCTTGCCTCACAGACCTGAGTTCGATTCCCCGCTGGGGATGAAGTGTTGCTTTTTTTTTCTTTTCTTTTAAACCTCAAACTGACATAAAATGTATACATTGGTATGCACTGTCAGTTACTGAGATAGTTATATTTTCATGTGGGATGCTCCTTTTCAAATATTTTTTTTAACAATTGAGACTGCAATTAACAGGAACAACTGTCCTTATAACTTATTTTTAAGATCCATAACACACAGACAGACAGAGCACTGCGTAAGAGAGAGACAGACAGGCAGAGAAGTCACTAGATATATAAATAAACAGGGAAGCCACGTGTACTGAAAGAAAAAACGAACAACATGTGCGTTGTCCCTGCTGCACTGAATAAGCGCTCTATCACCACCCCTCCCCCGATCTTACTTACCTACATAATATTATTATATATATATTATTATATATATATATATATATATATATATATATATATATACACACACACATATATATACATACATATATATATATATATATACATATACATATATACATACATACATATATATTACACACACACACACACACATCTACATATCTACATATATCTAAATATACATATCTACATATATCTAAATATACATATCTACATATATCTAAATATACATATCTACATATATCTAAATATACATATCTACATATATATATCAAAATACCCGCGCTTCGCAGCGGCAAAGTACTGCTTTAAAATTTTTATTAAGAACTAAACCTTTTTAAACCGAGGGAAAATGTATGAATAATTATTTGTTAAGGATCTCTCTGTATACCACGTTGTCAGTTCGCCCCTCTGCTTGTAATATGACCAAGCTGTGTGGTAGCTTACTGTTGAGCATGCAACGTACAGTTGGCCATGTGAAAAGCAGTCCTGCCTGAAATCAATGCCAACCTTTTGTAGGGTCTGTCCCCGAGACTTATTGTCATTGCGAAGCAGAGCCTTAGTGGAAATTGTAGGCGTTTGAATTGAAATGGGAGATCAGAGGGTATAACGGGGATGCGAGGAATAAAAACTCTCTCCCCTGAGCCACCGCCAGTAAAAATAGTTGCCTCAATGAGGTTGTTTTGCAGACACGTGACCTGAAGTCTCGTGCCATCACAAAGTTTCAGTGGCTGTACGCAAATCTACAATCGGTTTCATATTCTGTTCGTACCTTATCAATTGTTTTATTTGTTTTTTGAACAGGTTTGATTCATCGAAGTGATCACTCCTGCTGCGTTCAGTCACTTCACTTGGTCCGCTCTCTTGTGTGATGTTGCGATGTCCACGGGTTTATTTAATGACCTGGCAGTTAAAAGTTTGTCGCTACAGCAATTTTAACTATTACAAAGTGATCCAAACTGTCGTTTATACCTTGTGTCTTCTCATTAAACTTGTATCTCACGAATATGGCATTGCAAACAGCAGCAGGTCAGTTCACGTGCTTACGTGGGAGGCGTGATGACGCGATATATTTTGATATATATCAAAATACCCGCGCTTCGCAGCGGCGAAGTACTGCTTTAAAAATTTTATTAAGAAGAAAAGTAAACCTTTTTAAACTGAGGAAAATGAACCGGTTGTAATATGACCAAGCTGTGTGCCGAGTTTACTCTTGAGCATGAAATCTAACGTGGTTTGTGCCCTTCAGAATGAAAAAAAGTTTGCATTTACCTCTTTAATAAAAGGCGAGCTTTTAAGCCTGAGAAATCACCCCGTAAATGCACACGTTTAATTGCACGTGTTATATGTATGCTTACACAGTATTAAGAGATACTCAAAAATTAACGTCATTTACCTTCGTTCCCGCGTTTGACTCGTGCTGTAAATCTCTTCCTTGTTCATTAGAGTATATGGACAAAAAACAGGTTCCAGTTATGACCATTACACGTAGAATTTCGAAATGAAACCTGCCTAATTTTTGTAAGTAAGCTGTAAGGAATGAGCCTGCCAAATTTCAGCCTTCTACCTACACGGGAAGTTGGAGAATTAGTGATGAGTCAGTCAGTGAGGGCTTTGCCTTTTATTAGTATAGATCCTGTTGAGCAGATCAGACACCCAGGCAAACAACACTGAATAATCAATAGCTGCAACTACTTTGCCCACCCCACCTCCTCACCTGAGTCGGTTTTGTCTGTGTTCAGCAGTGTTTCCCAAACTCGGTCCTGGTGAACCCCTGTGGATGCAGGGTTTTGTTCCAACCAGATTCCTAATCATTAATGTCGGTGAAACTCATCCAGGATAAGTCGGTTTTTCAAACGCAGACGTGTAGCACATTAGTCTAGCAGACTAGCTGGATGTAAAAATGTCATTGACGAAACTGTTGCTCTTAAACTTCGCAACACTGCTGTTGGCTTTGTTTGCCAACATTGGGATAATATCGGCGACATGGTCACAAACTGCAACAACTCACCACACAAGGACACCCTGTCTCTCGAGGCATTCACACTGCCGGAAGACAACCATAGGATACGCAGAAAACAGCCATGTCAGTCAACGCAAATCAGACACCCAGGCAAACACTGAATAATCAATAGCTGCAACTACTTTGCCCGTCCCCACTCCTCACTTGAGTCGGTTTCGTCTCTGTTCAGCAATTTGCGCCAATCTCGGTCCTGGTGAACCCCTGTGGCTGCAGGGTTTTGTTCAAACCAGATTCCTAATCATTAATGCCGGTGAAACTCATCCGGGATAAGTCGGTTTTTCAAACGCAGCCGTGTAGCAGATTAGTGTAGCAGGATGTAATAATCCGAGATGAATGCGCACCCTCGCGCTGAGTGAAAAGCCAATATATATTAAGTCTACAAAACATGATCAGCAAGTCTTTGATAGGCTGCAACAAAATGATGAAAGAACGGGCGCATTTTTTTCACACAAGCTGAGTGGGTGGGTGTTAGTTAATTAGCAACTCGAAGGATTTCAAGATACAATATGCACAAGAGGTAACACTGCAAAAGCGGCCCAAACCAGAAAAGACGGCTGGCAAAAAGTGGCTGACAAATTAAACGCGTGTGCATTGTACTTACTGAAAGCAGCGTTATGGATTTTACAAATGTTCATTTTTTTCCCTCTGCTTAAAAAACATTGAAAAAGCGGCACAGATTGGTTTGCAGCGTGTAAAATTGTTTGTCGCGGATAATTTGCTATCCACACAGGGAGGAACCGGGAAGCGAACCCACAATCTTCCACTGTCTCCTTACTGCAAAGCAGCCGTACTACTACAGCGCCACAAGGCAGTTAAAGAATGCACCGGGCCACATGTTCATTTTTTTTCCCCTGTGCTTAAAAGACATTAAAAAACTGTTTCTCAACTGTGACTCCGGAACAATTCAGTACGCGAAAAGCGGCCAGAACCGCAAACAATGAAAACTCTACGTGACTCACAGGTAGTGATGGGCCGCTCGATACTCAGGTTTCGAATAACTTGATCGAATAACATCATCTGTGATTTAAGGATTTCACATTTTCTTTCTCAAATGTGCTTACCTATATCATGGCAAAGTACAGGGATAAACCTTTATTTTCTGTCTACTCTGTTTTAATTAAGACAGACCAAAGAAAACATTTAAGGCTATTAAATGTGATCTCAAGATCAGGGTTAATTATAATACTAATAACAGGAGCGATTATAATGATACAGTGCAAAAGTAAATACTAATTGAAAGAGCCGGGAATGCATGAGGTGAGGCATCTTATTTTGTTTAACTCTTGCTATCGTATAGTGCGTTCTGCCTGTCGGCGTTAGTTATATTTATATTTTTTAGACATCACACACTACAAGCTGCTGACGAACCTTTCTCTTCGTTGTCAGTCTGTAGCTACACAAAAATAAAAGCAATACGACTTTTAACAGACGTCATTGAAGCGTATGATAAGTTTCTGTAACGTTAATGAAAATGGCCAGGAGGTGTCACGAGAGAGGCGAGTGTCAAATGCTTCGAAGCTTCGATACGACTTCTGACACAATTGCTTCAAATGTGTTGATGCTTCGTGAGGCTTCACTCCGCCCATCACTACTCACAGGTTACTGAACGAGTAATCAGCAGACTAGCATGACGGATGGGGCGTAATGGGAGTCGTCCTCCTCTCCTCCGGATTTTTCAAATGTTAATTTTTTCCCTGTGCTTAAAAATCATTAAAAAAGTGGCCTGATTATGCGGCGTATGGTACGCCGTGGGTTGGCTAGTTTGAGATAATTCTGCACTTACGAGATGCATCGATAAGGGGATGACAGAGTACAGCAATCAAGTGATCAGTGTTTCTTGGTAGAGAAACAATCTTGCTCAGTTCTATATGTTGGAATGCCTGTCCACCTACACTCCAAGTTTTAACCTTAGATGTTAGGGTTAGAGGTCTGCTTATAATTCCAGAGAGGCTTAAAGTAGTGAGGTGGCTTCTTGCCGTTATGCACCTAAGATCTAGAATACTTTACCTATAGAAATTCATCAGGCTAATAATGTGGAACATTTTTAAAAAACTGCTGATTTTAATATGGCTTTTTCGTAGCTACATTTCAGTTGTATTCCTAATAGACTATATATGGGTATGGAATTGTATTCAGGGATCCACAATCTGTACTAATCCCCACTATTCTCTGCTGTCTGAGTCCTGCTGTGGTGGCAATCTGAGCTGCCACCACCACCTGATCAAGGCACCATGCAGCCCTGAGATGTTGGACAAATGAGACCCCCCCCCCCCTAATTTTGAGACCAACATCAAATTCCTATCATGTGAAGCCTGAAAACAGGTTTGATTTAGGAACACTGGTTAAGCAGAATGCCCAGTGGGGACTGCAATCAGCATTGGAACCCCTGCAGATTTTTTTCTCCAGTCTAAATGTGTATTTTGTTTCTCACCCTTCTGGCCATTTGACTAAATAAATATAATATTATATATATATATATATATATATATATAACTACCTTAGCTTATTCCTTTTCTTGTAACTATCATCTAGTAAAGCACTCTGAGCTACATTGTTGTATGAAAATGTGCTATATAAACTAATGTAAAATTTGTAGACATTAGCAAAACCAAGGAACTGGCTATTGATTTTGAAAGCACCAACATACCCGTCTGATCACTATGCAGGGAGTAGATGTAGAAATGGTGCACTCCTACAGTATAAGTAACTTGGGAGCTCACATCAATGACAGGTTAAGACTGGTCTCATAACAGAAGAACCAAGAAAGGTAAGATCAGGATCTCTTAGGAAATTGTGTTCCTTTAATGTGGATAATTAAATCCTTCACCTATTCTACAACATTTTTATTCTGTGGTGTGCTAAGCTGGCAACATCACTTCATGACAGATCTACTGAATCAACAAGGGCAAGCTCAGTTATGGGATGCACTCTGGACTCCCTGGCAGTAGTGGTGAAGGAGATAAAAATAAAACAGCCATTAACACTAGAATTACCACGGCTTACCAAAAAAAAAAAAAAAAAAAAAAAAAACACTTGCAATCCGGCCCACCTTAAATCCGCTCACACCTCTCCGTCAGCGTCTTGTAAATGTGTCAATAAGCCCACTATTCCATCCTCCCACCGCTGCAGAAAGTGCAAAAACCTTTCCCAGTTCATTCCCTGATAAACCAGACTTGAAGTAGTACTTAGAGCTGTATAGGTTAAAAAAAAAAAAAAAAAAAAAAAAAAAAAAGGTTTTTTGGAACACATGCTTTTCACGGGTGTTCCATGTCTACAAAGATCTAATGTATGCAAGTGTATAATGACAGGAAATGCAAGAAATGTTGAACACATACCTAAAAGACACTTTCTTCATGTTTTAGTACTAATGACAAAATGTAGACATGAAGTGTACAGTGTGTGAAGACTGAAGTCCAAATATCAAATAAGCACTTTAAAAAAAAAAAAGGTACAAATAGCGTGGCTTGTTGTTGCGATTTCTCTCTTAGTACAGCGGTAATAAGCGCCGACTCCCATTCAAAAGGTCACCGGTTCGAGCCTACCCACTTCTCAAAAATAAACGTTTTGAGTAGTGAGCTGCTCTTACTGTTACTATACAATAAACACACACATTTGAGTCTAACAGCCAGTATAAATGTATGGTACTTGTAAAAGTTAGCTTTTTTTTTTTTATATTTAGTTTTATTCTCAGTCGCGTTCACGCTCGCCCCATCTGACACTGCGGTTTTCAAATAGACATGCTATAACAGAGGTGAACTCATTTCGGAGAAAGAACAGAAGCATCCCCAACAAGAAATGCCCACTCACATAAGAACACAGCTACATATACATAGATCGATAGATAGATAGATAGATCGATCTCTTGCTCTCTATCTATAAAGATGAGAATGTAATAAAGCCTAGTGCTAGCATGTGTGGCTGATAAGGATTTATTGTCTCTTGTGGCCAATTATGGCTTGCTATTCTAACAAGAACTTACTCACCCAGCTGTCAAATGACAAGACTGCTGTGCGGATGCTTTCCTTTCATATATAACCTATATTTACATAAAGGTTGTATAAGAACTGCTATTTTTTGCTGCTTAGATAGGTTTTATTTGTTCTGCTGTAGCTTCCACTGTTAACCATAATATAAAATTACATGCAACACCAAGAATGTTCACATATCCAAATATTTGATTTGAATATTCCACCATAAAAATTAAGCCGACAACATGAACAATACACAATTTGAAAGCTATAAAGAAAACTAAAACAAAACTAACGTGAAAAAATAATTTGAAAAAACGATTAAAAAACGGATATAGAAAAAAAAAATTATTATCCAGCACTATAGAAAGCCAGTAGCATGTTAAGGGATAACATGCCTACGGCCACTGCAAGATGTGTAATGATGAAAAGAAACCACTTTTAAACAACGTTTCTAACAAAAATCTTCAATTGAGATTCCTTGACCTTCTCCATTTGAACATCCTCAGCCTTTAAACTTCACAGATCAGGACACGAGTACATCAGTGACCAGACCTTGCTCCTCAGGTGGCAGGAATACCTGGATAAGCCAGCTATGAAGCAGTACATTTTTTGTATAGCCCAAAAACAGACTTACTGTATATATTTTAGGAAATGGAAGATGCGATCCATATAGATTAGTTTAAAAAGAGCACGTAAGCAGTAAATTTAAATCTGTTAAAAAGTAAATAAAAGTGGTCAACCATCTTCAGTTTTATTGTAGCATTCCTATTCAAAATGAACAGGCTGTAAAAGCTGCAGATTTGGGGATGAAACATACAACCTGTTCTCTAGACCTGGCTCCATGTTAATAAGATGGACTTTTCACAAGCAAGACAAAAATTCAACTAGAATGAAAAGCTTCATGGACATTGTATTTATATCCGTGGGGAACACAATCCTGAGAGAAATTCAGTATCAAACATTTTTCTAACTTTAAAGTTGTGCACTTTTCTGGTTCCAACTTTACATTGTGCAAACTACATTGGTACTGCATATACTCTGGATGACACCACCTTGTTTTTATGTTTGGTTTACCTGTTGTAGGCCACTTCCTCACAGACCTGTATTTAACATCCCTAACCCTGCTTAACCCTCAAATGAAACCTCTAGGTTGACACTAGCACACACATGTATCCTGCCATTAACTCATTTTTGATGCCATTTGTATTTAGTATTGCGCAGAGACAAAATTAAACACCTACCAAATCTCATTAAAAAACTTGTGCATTATAAGAAGCAGGGAAACTTACCACACTCTTAAAACATACCCTCCTAAATTCCAACGTTCACCCACAAAGCCACAAGTAACTGGGTAAAAGTCCTTCCACAGACTTATTCACCTTGCTGTTCAGCTCTTTCGAAGAACAGCCACAACAGCATCACACGTCAGCCTGTGACATACAAGTCAGCCACAACACATTCAATTCAAGTCGCTTCTTCCGGAGTACAAGATATCTAATATCAGAGATTAGAATGGGGTTTAAATCAGACACAATCTGCATGGGTTTTCTTTGTACATCCTAAACAACTTTAAAATTTACTTTGAGGTTTACATGACAGACCACTTCAAAATTGCTCTGGTGAGTGAGCAAGTAACTGTGAATGTGTCCTGCAACTGAAGGTGAAAAAGTTCAGTTATTTAAAACTAGGATATAGAGATATAGATTAGTAATACATGGATTTGTTGTTCCAGCCATTTATCAAATGGACATTCCATTTTACAGCTCCAAGGACAGAAAAAAAAAGAATTTTTTTTAGAATACGGTTTCAATTGGCTAGCTGAACATGAAAATATACAGTGGATCCTCAGTTTGTGAGTAACTTGGTTTACGAGTGTTTTGCAAGACGAGCCAAAATTAATAAATTTTGACTTGATAAACGAGTGAGGTCTTGTAGTACAAGCAGTATGTATATGCTTTGTCTGCTGAACGTCATGTGATCACACCTGAACTGATGGTGGTTCTCTCGGTCGTTGCGGGATTGTGGGCAATCGTCTCCAATTCTGTGAGTTGGCGTGCCTCACTCATATAGTCAACATCCGTACGAACGTATACCGTTTACTACAGCATTGTGTGTGTGCGCGCTGTGACATGCGAGTCCCCGTCTTACGCCCCAAAACACGAAGCCGAGTCTCAGTACTTTAGCAACACCAGCTTTATTCATCTTGAAACAGCATCATCACAGCTAATTGTAGCGGGATCTGCCACTCTCCTTTACACAGACAGCAGTCAGGGTCGTGGCCAAGTAGTACGGTGCCCTGTGCATTTATAATGTTCCTTGTATCACCCAC
>NC_041410.2:47824257-47901757 GCF_900747795.2 Erpetoichthys calabaricus | reverse complement strand
CTGGAAATGTTGCAAGCAGCAAAAAGTCCTGAGGAGGAATGTTCGATACACCTATTAAATGATTACATATGAAGGAAGGATTCCATAAAACTAGAAAAAGGTCATTCCAGTATACAAAGTAACAAGTTATCCACTGCAGTGTTGGTCATATTGAGCAATCCAACTTCAGGTGCAGGTAGAGAAGGTGGTTAACAACACACTACAGAAAAGAAATTGATAAAGTAAAAATTGTCAAAATGCAGCATGGTTTCATTGTTTGAGAACAGCTGCAATCTCTGTAGTAAGGAAAATTAAAGCATCAGGAAAGGAATTAAGCTGAATTATTTATTTGCAGATATGGAGAATGCATATTCTATGAAAGGGCCACAATGAGGGAATTGAGAAAGTTAGATGTAAATGAATGGCTATTTTCCTGTGGTGATTTCAATGTAAGCAGCAGCACAAATAATGGTCAGGACAGCAGGTAGATATCATTTTGGTGTAAAGATGAGGCTACGCCAGGGATATGATGTTCACAGTATATTTTGTGCTCTGTGTGATATTTGTGGAGAATGGTGATCACAAAAGAATTGGCAGAAGTTCTTGTATACCAAATGATCTCATACTGATAGCAAAAAGAAACCAAACTGAAGAAAATTTTGAAATAGAAAGCTAGTTTGGAAACTAACAGTCTCCATGCAAGACAGACTAAGGAGACTGCTGGAGGTACAGGAAGCATGGAAGAGATGGGTTCATGGTTGAATGGCAATTACAATAGAGATGTTGAAAGTAACTCAATCCAATGCATGTTACCAGAAGATGGTGTATCAAAGATGTAGAGGTGTGAATGGTTTTCTGCAGGTTATCAGTGCCATCTTCGTAGAAAACCGTACAAGAGAGGTGTAGTGTGTAGACATAGCAAGTGTAAGTTTAGATACAGTACCTGGCATTGAATTTTACAATTTATGAAAGCTGGGAGAGGAGTATCAAGTTCTATGGAAGTGAGATTGCTAATGAAAATGGAACTTGATAGAAAGAAAATATAAGATGGGTGTGTGGTAGAGTGCTGAGCAAGTGAGAGGAAGTATAAAAAAAAAAAAAAAAAAAAAAAAAAAAAACTGATCAGTGTTGTGCTTAGGAGTAACATACTAAAGGTTGGGCATGTTGTGAAAAGGTAGCGGATGATTGGGTGAAGGTGCGTGAAGATTAAGGTAATGGGATGAGGTCAAAAGGGAAGACCAAAGAGGACACAGTTGGAGGATCTCTGACAAAAGTTTAGGTCTTAACTCAAAGGATTCCCAGAGAAATGGAGTAAAAAGATTGGAAGCAAATATCATGAATGTTTAGCTTTAAAAAAAAAAAAAAAAAAAAACACCCCGAGGTGCTACAAAAATTAGACACTGAACCAAAAAAACACAAGAACTTTAATACTCCAATTCTTTAAAATGGGCTAAAAGACTTAATGACTATAGCTATAACCACTTATTTGCAGATCATTCAGCATATGCTTAGAATGGCAAAAAAAAAAAAAAAGCGGCTACTGAACCAATGTTGAGTATTCAATGAACAGATGGTGACCTTAAGTTAAATTGCCCTTCACCTTATTTAGGAAATTAGAATTCACCAGAAACACTAATGTTAATGAACAGATAACCACCCACACTATCTGTATCAATGAACAAACTACTTTGCATCCTCAGAATTGAGCACAGAGCAGGTAATGCACAAGAAATGTGAAACTATCGGGCAGAAGAACTAGCGATACTGAATGTACAGAATACACCCAAGGCCCATACAAAAATCAAAATGGTGGATCAAGAAAATACTATAAACAAAAATATTTTAAGCCCTTGCATGTAATGTGTGTGCAGGTAGACAACATGGGTCAAAAAGCTATACTGACATCCCACTGCAGCAATGAAAATTTAGAAAACGTTGCTCTTAGAATACTAGAGGGTATCTAAAGGAAGATCGATTATAAACGCTACACATTCTCTGGGGGGACTGAAGAAATGGAAAATGTGCATCACACTGGTTCATAAAAAATGTCTACAGACAATGGAATCCACTATGGTCAACCATTATAAAAATACATTTTGATTTACAAAGCAAAACTCGAAAGGTGTTTAACCACCCTTAGTTTAATTGAACAATTTTAAACATACTGTACTTCTGTCAGTCTTCAATGCTTCTTTATAAGACCTATTGCTCCATACAATCAAGACTTAATTTTCATGAAGACCACCACCAGAGGAAGACGTGGAGCCATATTTAATACAAAAAAGTTTGCTGAGGCAACATTTTTTATAAAGTGCATTTGAGAAAAACTTCAAGCAGACTTCTATAAATAATTCTACAGTTAAAATATAAACATTACAGCTTAACACAAACTAAACACATTCTAGTTGATGAAATGGAAAGAAAGCTACATTTCCATCATTATAAATGTTAATGCTTGACATATGCAGCTATATCTACAACCTTGTTAATCATCTTTGATTAGAGTAGCAAATTTTCTGCAACAGTTTACTGAATAGACACACTTAAAGCTGCTTCAGGGTTTTAAAAATGTCCTGCGAGGATAAACAGTATTTGATCAAATTAGAAAATGTGCCACTTTAAGAGTTAAATCAGAAATTTAGATATATAAAAAAAAAAAACCCCAAGAAATCCTTACAACCGTAAAACATGCTTAATGACTGTGTGAAAGATCATGCAGGCATGAAATAAGTGAAAACAGACAGGTTATCAAGCATGCTTACCTGTCTGCTGTGCTTTACTTGAAGCAAATGTGCCTTCTTAACACTCCAATGTTATCCCAAGTGCTCCAAGATTAGAAAAGAAATTCCTACCAGGTCAGTTATTACCTTTAGGCATATTACCTTTCGGAGGGCAGCGAGGGTGCTTGCCATCCTTACCAGGCCATTCCACAGTCAGTGGGCCAAAGACTCTGAATGTGTTGATCAGACCAGCTACAAAAAAATGGAACAATTAAAATTCAAGATGTAAATATTAACTCTCTCAAAAACAGATAAAATGAAGCATTTAAGCAATTAGTTAGATGAAGGGGTAGGATTAAAATTGCTCCTTTCCATCCCCCAATTCACTACATTTCTGAACAAAAAAAAAGTCCTTCAAATTAAAGTACTTAATGTTCAAAATAAGCACTTAACCAAAATTCAAGTTTCTCTCCTTCAATAATTCTAAATAGATAACATTGATTTGAACAGTATCAAAAATATGACTTTTGGACTGACTGGTGCCATCACATCATTTTTAATGACCAAACATGTACATGATGTTTCAAAAGCAGCCTCAATAAAGTGCCTTTATTCAACTTATATATATTATGTTATACAATAGGGCATGAGACATTGTTGAACTAGAGGCAAGGCAAAATAAAGCTGGTCAGTCACTAGGCAAGTGCAATATTTCACCCAGTCACTACAACCCTTTAGGGTGTCCACTTAGACATTAATGTATACCCTGTTCAATCAACTTAGAGCACAATACAACAAATGGAAAATATTTAAACCCACTCATTTTCTGAATATGCCTTGTCAAGTAAATGGTACACTGCAAGTAATCAGTCTATCCTGGTAGGACTCCGTACAAGTCAAAAGCTAAGATGCTAATATAGAACACTAAAACCCAACCAACCCATTGACACCAGTCAGTCCTTAAGCCCAGTGTTTCTGGACAATGGAAAGAGACTGATTCCAAGAAGAACTCTACAGAAACTAGTACTAAACAGAAAACTACAGTACTTCAATGAGAAGTCAAACTGGGGTATAAGCACTGTGGTGCTGCTGTGCTGAACACCAAAAGTGACTTTTCATGTACTTCTGCTTCATCATATATAGATCATGGTTTAAGCAGTACACATTTAACATTCAAAATCATTACTGCATAAAATTCTCTGCAGCTATTCACAATTTAAAACAACACTAAATAAGCTACAAACAGACTAAACCTTGGATACAGATAGTAATTTAGTCATTTTCTGCCATTAGTAGAAATTGACAACCTGTCTAAGTTCTCATATAGTAGTGGATGAGAAAACAATTTTGCAGATCCCCCTCCCAACTAGAAGCTGCTAACCAAGTTTAAGACAGCAAACTGACTGCCATCTTGCATCAAATCTAATCAGGGCTAGTAAAGGTGATGTATTACATGCTAAAATTCTTTGCTCTGCTTTTGGAACCCAGGCAGTGCTCTTTAAATCTTTGGTTTTCAAATACCATCTAGCAGCATGATTTTGCTCCCACAAGGACCAGAGTCCTAGAATATGTAACCTTGAAAAGTCCTCTCAAAAGGTGGGGTTTATATGAATTGGGGATTTTGGTATTGAAAGTATGTAAGATGTTTGTATTTATTACACTTCAGAAACAAACATGCTGTCAAAACTGCACAAGGTACAACGTATTTAAGAAGTGCACTACGACTACAAATACGAGAGTTTGGGGTTTAATTCTCATTTAAATGTATTGCATTGAATGTGTTTCACTGCGTTTACTCCCGATTACCCTGAGCATCTATAAAAAGAGATGGTTGTCTCATAGGTTTCAGAATAGGAGAGGGGGACAATAAAAATTTGCTTCCTTTTCTCCTTCTGAAATGGAGCGTTGAAGAATTTCACTACATTTTAGTATAAGACTTGCTAATGCCATAACTCGAAGGATCTCTCCAGGCGACTTAAAAACACATAATTGAAAGTTTACTTGCTAAGCTTTTACTTAAGGAAGCCAATTCAAAGTTTGTAACATATGCAGTGTAGATAAGAGAAAATGTAGGATTAATGAAAAATTGTAATGTGTCATAATGGTCAGATGGTTGCCAATGACAGATGTAATTTTTAACAATGGCCTGCAGACACTTAAGACTGGTTACTACTTTTACAAAGGGAATGGCCTAAGGTTATAATATAGCTGGTATTGCTTTATAAAATTTGAAGCTTGCCTATAAGAGTTGGTATGAGGAAGGCACCCGACTACACATTGGGTATCAGGTAGTTTAGGGCTGACCAGGTTCAGACTCGAGATACCAGACATGGACACAGACAAAAAAAAGATGGTACTTCCAGAAACAAAAGCAGATTTAGTATGCAGGTTAACAAAAGCACAAAACTATTGTTCATTATTTTTGATTGGGACATTGAAGTGACTGCCCGTCCCCAAAGAATCAAAAACAACACCAAAAAAAAAAAAAAACTCAAACAAAAGCCTTTCAAAATAAATATAGTTGGGAAGATCCTCCAGAAAACAGTCCTTTCAATGATCACTAAAAATAGAGAAATCCATGCGTGTGTATATTATATATATATATATATATATATAATTAAAAAAATAAAAAGCACACCACAAACCCAAACTATATAAATCTCCCCCAAAACAATACTACAAGGATCTCTCTAAAAAGGAAAATTTACAAAATGATACAAGCCACTCTACTTGGTACACTGTTAGAATTATTAGCTACTAGCCAACCCGCGGCTTAGCATACGCCGCATAATTATGTATTGATGGGTGAACACTTCCTGAACAACACAGTTCTCCAAATGGGGTGGGGTTTGTGGATACCACTGTGAGTGAATGAAAAGATGGACCTCTGTAGAGAGCAACATACAACTGTCCGTGACTGAAAGATCGTCCGACGATAGAGGCCACGCTGGTGAAAGTTACTTCGTCGGTAGGGATAAGTTTCAGCACTTGCGTTTTGCGGCATTTTGAGGATAAAAGGCAAATTATCCGCGACAAACTTTTACACAGCTGCATACCAACCCGCGGCGTAGTATACGCCGCATAATCACGCCGCTTTTTTAATGTTTTTTTTTTTTTGTTTTTTTTTTTTTTTAAGTAGAGGGAAAAAATGAACATTTGTAAAATCCGTAAAGCTGCTTTCAGTAAGTAAAATGCACACGCGTTTAAATTTGTCTGCCACTTTTTGCCAGCTGTCTTTTCTGGTTTGGGCTGCTTTTGCAGTGTTACCCGCTTGTGCATATTAAATCTTGAAATCCTTCGAGTAACTAACACCCACCCACACACAGCTTGTGTGAAAAAAAATGCTCCTGTACTTTCATAATTTTGTTGCAGCCTATCAAAGACTTGCTGATCATGTTTTCTAGACTCAATATACATTGGCTTTTCACTCGGCGCGGGAGCGCGCATTCATCTCGGATTATTACATCCAGCTAGTCTGCTGGACTAATGTGCTACACGGCCGCATTTGAAAAACCGACTTATCCCGGATGAGTTTCACTGGCATTAATGATTAGGAATCTGGTTGGAACAAAACCCTGCAGCCACAGGTGTTCACCAGGATCGAGTTTGGGAAACACTGCTGAACACAGATGAAACCGACTCAGGTGAGGAGTTAGGGTAGGCAAAGTAGTTGCAGCTATTGATTATTCAGTGTTTGCCTGGGTGTCTGATCTGCTCGACGGGATCATAAATAAAAGGAAAATGTGAAGGCAATGTCACAGGTGATCCTGTAGTATAGCGGGTCCACAGCTCCCCTTCAAAAGGCCATTTTTAAATAAATCATCGCACTCGCAGCGTAGCGAGGGGCGTGGAAGTGTGGCTGAAACGGTTTCCGGGTGGAGTCGTGCTGCAGGCATTTCTCCCCTGTGCAGTGTGCAAACGAGTGAGGAGAGAGAGAAAGCCGATACGTTAGAGTGAGGTACAGCAGGCTCGAAGGCAATGTGTTCCTGTGGTATAGCGGGTCCATAGCTCCCCTTCAAAAGGCCATTTTTAATCAGGCGACTGATAGTAGTGGAGTCAGGCACAGAGGTCAGCTGCTGAGAGAACTTCGACTGTTGCAGGGCCTGCATCGGTGAAGCAGGTGAGACGCTAATGAAAAAGCGGCACAGGGCTTATTAGTTTTTAAAGACTGCTTCCTTCATTGTGTTTTAACCTCAGTTTGAAAGGATTGTTTTAAGGATCCCATGGGATACCCCTCGCAAACTGTTTTAGATGCTGCACACAGTGATTCACATCCGCGAGAAACATGCCTCTATGAACAATCAACTTGGCTCAGAGGTGTATGTGGACTCTAGCAGACGAACATGTATGACACCAGATTTTCCGAGTCGTCGCGTCCGAGTTGGTGGGCGTGGCTCTGCAAGTTGTCGTTGTATCCAATGGTCTTACCTGGCGGCTTAGTGATTTTTTATATATAAATAAACACACACAGTATATTATATTATATATATATATATATAAATAAATAAAGTGACTAGCAACAACTGTGTTGCAACAGACAACCCCCAGAGACAGGATGTGTCTTATACTGTCAATTCTCCATCACACCACTCCCTTTCTCCAATAGCGGCTGATGCAGGTGCGATCCATGTACGTGTTATGCTCAATCAATGCAAAGCCTGTTAGAAACACACTGGCCTCATGAATGAGCACGAGCGCACCCACAACGAACTGTTCCTTCTCCAGACTGCAAATTTTCCTACCGTTTAACTCTGGATACCTTTCTGTGATCTAATGCATACATGCATGCCTGCCTGAACTAGAACACTTCCCGCATTAAATTACAGCACTTGGATATGCAGGCTGCTAGAGGCGCATTGCGTGGTCCTACTGAAGCAAATGTTAACATCTTCACAGAAGCACACCAGTGCACTTAGAATGTTTATCAAGGCAAACGCTTTTATATGCTCAATATAGGTAATTACACTATTCTTAATGACATTTTTCCTTCAAATTGATCATGCCCGGCAGGCAAATTACCACAGAGGGAACATTCCCTGCTGCACATACCTAAGAAAATGCCTCCAGCACTATTTGAGACACCACTGAAGAAAAATTCTATTGTTCTATGGGCTTCCTTCAGCAGTTTGGATATGGAAGTAAATAGGGTTAAAATCCTCTTGTGTAACACTTTCCTCATCTGTCATGGATAGAGAAAGATCATGGTTACAGTATGCCTACAGATCTAAAAAGAACACATTCCTAAGGATCACAGACTCCTGCTGGTTACACAAGCCAGGCATTAAATACATGCCATGAAAACCACCACAAGCATATGGTCATATCCGATTTACATTAAGAAAACAAATGAACATTATTGTTTTATCGTGTAGAAAACCAAATAAGTCCAGTCCAAATTAAATCAACCTTATAACCATTAGTCATGTCCACTGCTGCTCTAAAAAGGCAGCAGAAAACCATTTCTAATAAGATGGAAGTATAAGGTATCTAAAATGACTGTTTAATCTCCTGCTTCATAGTCATTAGGAGCCCAAAGCAATTTGCAGATTCCTTTCAGCTAGTGGATTAATCTTTATAACTGGAGTTAGACTTAATTTGTAAATTTGAGTAAGGGTGCCTAATTTTTGCTGTTTGGGAAACCATGTCATAACACCTGAAATGCAATAGCGTGATTGGATGCTCTGTCAAGACTTACACATTGCAGATTATACAAAGTGCTTGCTACATTTTCTTATAATGCAGCACTATGCAATTCGTATAACCCCTACATAGCTTTAACACAGAATTAAATCACTTATCTTGAACACCTGGAGTATACATGCATTTTTTACAGTGGAGAGAAATGTAAAAGTAAATTTTCCTTGAGCACCAGAAGAAGTCTAAGAGCAGACAAGTGGCATTGTCTGAACATTGATTGATAGATAATCACATTTAGAAGCTACTAAAGTGCCTGAAAATTTTAAACCTGTTACTTTATATCAAACACAAATTTAGGTAACAGTATATCATTAATTATGTAATAAGCAAGTAGTGCTCAAAGGGTAATTTAACTACAAAATGCTCATACTAACTGTCCTCAAACAGATCATTGCTATTGACTACCCTTAGTTTCTTAATAAATGACTATAATATATGGCTATTTAGCCTAATGACCATGATGGCTGTCAGCTGCGAGGCCAAAACACGCTTAAGTATGGACACAGCAAAGAGTTGTTCCTAAATGGGAAGGTACTATCTGGGAGTACTTTGAGCATTATAGGCAGTACCAAAAGCAATTATCTAAGTTTGTGGAAGTCAATTAAAAGGGAAAGAACCAATGAATTAGACACTTCATAAAAAGTCTAAAGAGCTTGAGGACCGACTGAAAAAGTAGCCTACCAATTCACAACATTACAATAGGCAACACACTGTCTGCAGGCAGCCTGACTAATCACTCAGTTGATCAAGCAAATAAAAGTGCACTGGCATGGACATTATCTTCATGAATGTCCAGCAGGTTGTGAAAATTACAGGTCTTAAGGAACTGTGAAGTACAGGACCTGAAGTCCGAAATGCCCAATGCTGTCAAAGTAATCTGCTTCTTGAACAGATGGACACTACTACAATAGGAGCAATTACCTTCTGAACATTTAAAAAAACTTTATATATAAATGGTCAAGTCTTTTATGGGCATCTATGACTTTATAATCCTTTAATTTAGGCACTTGGGGAATATTAAAATCCAACTAATTTGATATATGTTTAGTATAAATAGAAACCTGTAGATGTTTTACAAGTAATTCAGAACAAATCTGCCAATTTAGAGTATTTTAATTTTACATTATTCAGCATAGTTTGTATAGACATCACAGATCTGGAATTTCCACTAGCTTGACAGTAACGTCATTAGTTGTCTTTTTATATTAGTTTTTATTTCTATATTATTTCTGATTTTACATGGAAATGGTTTAAAACTAAAAATACATGAAGGAAAACTAGATTTCTATTTTTATTTACAGTGCATCTGGAAAGTATTCACAGTGCATCACTTTTTCCACATTTTACTATGTTACAGCCTTATTCCAAAATGGATTAAATTCATTTTTTTCCTCCTCAGAATTCTACACACAACACCCCATAATGACAATGTGGAAAAAGTGAGATTTTTCCAAATTAAAAATAAAATTGAGAAAGCACATGTACATAAGTATTCACAGCCTTTGCCATGAAGCTCAAAATTGAGCTCAGGTGCATCCTGTTTCCCCTGATCATCCTTGAGATGTTTCTGCAGCTTAATTGGAGTCCACCTGTGGTAAATTCAGTTCATTGGACATGGATAGGCACACACCTGTCTATATAAGGTCCCACAGTTGACAGTTTATGTCAGAGCACAAACCAAACATGAAGTCAAAGGAATTGTCTGTAGACCTCCGAGACAGGATTGTCTCGAGGCACAAATCTGGGGAAGGTTACAGAAAAAATTCTGCTGCTTTGAAAGTCCCAATGAGCACAGTGGCCATCATCCGTAAGTGGACGAAGTTCAAAACCACCAGGACTCTTCCTAGAGCTGGCCGGCCATCTAAACTGAGTGTATAGGGGGAGAAGGGCCTTAGGCAGGGAGGTGACCAAGAACCCGATGGTCACTGTCAGAGGTCCTCTGTGGAGAGAGGAGAACCTTATAGAAGGACAACCATCTCTGCAGCAATCCACCAATCAGGCCTGTATGGTAGAGTGGTCAGACGGAAGCCACTCCTTAGTAAAAGGCACATGGCAGCCCGCCTGGAGTTTGCCAAAAGGTACCTGAAGGACTCTCAGACCATGAGAAAGAAAATTCTCTGGTCTGATGAGACAAAGATTTAATTCTTTGGTGTGAATGCCAGGCGTCACATTTGGAGAAAACCAGGCACCGCTCATCACCAGGCCAATGCCATCCCTACAATGAAGCTGTGGGGATGTTTTTCAGCGGCAGGGAGCTAGTCAGGATAAAGGGAAAGATGACTGTAGCAATGTACAGACATCCTGGATGAAAACCTGCTCCAGAGCGCTCTTGACCTCAGACTGGGGTGACGGTTCATCTTTCAGCAGGGCAACGACCCTAAGCACACAGCCAAGATATCAAAGGAGTGGCTTCAGGACAACTCTGTGAATGTCCTTGAGTGGCCCAGCCAGAGCCCAGACTTGAATCCGATTGAACATCTCTGGAGAGATCTTAAAATGGCTGTGCACCGACACTTCCCATCTAACCTGATGGAGCTTGAGATGGAGCAAAGAGGAATGGGCGAAACTGGCCAAGGATAGGTGTGCCAATCTTGTGGCATCATTCTAAAAGACTTGAGGCTGTAATTGCTGCCAAAGGTGGATTGACAAAGTATTGAGCAAAGGCTGTGAATACTTATGTACATGCGATTTCTCAGTTTTTTTATTTTTAATAAATTTGCAAAAACCTCAAGTAAACTTTTTTCACGTCATTATGGGGTGTTGTGTGTAGAATTCTGAGGGGAAAAAAATGAATTTAATCCATTTTGGAATAAGGCTAACAAAATGTGGAAAAAGTGATGCGCTGTGAATACTTTCCGGATGCACTGTATATTAGGTTTCAGGTTTACTAATTGGGGTATGGTAAAAGCTACAATGGAGTTTAGTTGTATCAGACAGAACTGAGCAAGTTAGTAAACCATGTAGTGTAGTAAGCTTCCACTATCTGGTATTGTTTGTCTGATAAAACATGTATAATCAAAACCAAATATGAAAAACTTTATAATTAAAAATGTCATTTGTGCTGAACAAACACTGTTGGTACGTTTCATCTTTTCCTTTTCTTGCTTAGAATGGGCCAATTTGAAATGAAATTTACGTGAATTTTAAAGTATGAGTAAAAAACTCAAGGTCTACAGCACACATGTTCCTGCTCCAAGACAATGTGCTTACAATTAATAACTGCAATATTGTACTCATAAATCCAATACTGTTCTGTTATTTTCTACTAAACATTGTGATTCCATCTCAGGCAAATTTAGACAATTTTAAATATCTTTCCCAATCCTGCAGGCTGAAAACAACAAAAAAAAAAAACACAGAAAATAGATTGTGTTCTGAAAGGTGATGATTGGAGGGTTAGGAATGCAAAATGTACCCCTCAGAAAAGGCATTCAGACCAAACTGCATTGTAGGTCTACATGGATTTAACTGACACCTGGGAAAAATGTAGCTTTTTATAGAAGCTTTTTAAATCTGCAAGATAGGCAGTTAATACAGGAATGACTAAAGGAAAAAAATTCAAAAGCTCCGACTTGACCATCATAGCGAGGCATTATGCAGATTACTGTTGGTATAAAGTTCTGTGTACGTACGTGTATTATAAATTTTATATTTATAAATAAATAAAAAAAAAAAAAAGTAAAACCTGCTCAAAGGAATTAAAAGAACACTTTGAAAACATCAGATCTCAAGGGGGGAATCATGTTAGATATCTATACTGATAAGGACTGGGTAATGTGTTAGAACGAAAGGATGCCACATTTGATGGAAATGAAAATTAACCTAGAGGACTGAATTCAAAGACACCTCAAAAAATCAAAATGAAAAAATGTGGTAGCCTAGTCCATTTTGGCAAAATTGCAGCAACTCAAAAATCGTACTCAGTTTGTATAGCCCCCCTCCCCCACAATCTCGTATGCATGCCCGACAATGTCCTAGTGGTGGACCTGCCAATTCTGGTATTCTACGGCAAATGCCAATCAAGCTCCACAGTGCCAGGCAGTAAGCACAGGGCCCACTAGAGGATGTCTGGTCCTCAGGCCACCCTCAAAGTGTTTGGTCAGACATTCACACCAGTGGCCTGCTGGAGGTCATTTTGTAGGGCTCTGGCAATGCTCATCCTGTTCCTTCTTGCCCAAAGGAGTAGATACCAGTCCTGCTGATGGGCTAAGGACCTTCTACGGCCCTGTCCAGTTCTCCTAGAGTAACTGCCCTTCTCCTGGAATTTCCTCCATGCCCTTGAGACTGTGCTGGGAGACGCAGAAAACCTTCTGGCAATGGCATGTACTGATGTGCCATCCTGGAGAAGTTGGGACTACCTGTGCAACCTCTGCAGGGTCCAGGTATCACCTCATGCTAACAATAGTGACATTAACCGCCGCCAAATGCCAAACTAGTGAAAAAACACAAAAGATGAGGGGAAAATGTCAGTGACCTCCACCTGTCAAACCATTCCTCTTTTGGGGGGGGTCATCTCATAGTTGCTCCTCTAGTTCACCTGTTAATTTCATTAACACCAAAGCAGCTGAAACAAATTAAAAGACCCCTCTGCTACTTAACTGACCAGATCAATTGCCCAGATGTTTCAGACTTGATGCTATACTTTTATATATAAAAACTTTCTAAAATCGGTCTATTTTGATGAATTTCAGGACCCCTGAGGCTCAGGTTAGCCCTTGCATAAATCGAGTTAGTTACAAAACAAAACTTTGTTAGTCTTTTCAGCTACTTTAATATTTTAGTTTTTCATTTATGTTGATTTTAGTAGTTTACAAAAATGTTTATTAATAGTTTCAGTTAGTGCTGGGCGGTATACTGGTTCATACCGAAAACCGTTTATTTTTTTTTTGATATGGATTTTTCTTATACCGCAACACCGGCTTAAATTGCCTAAATGACGTTTGGAAAATGGCGTAGCGGGAAACTGTTCAAGTGGGGACCTTTTTCACTGCTACACCGCTAAACATTTGTTGTGCGGGGGCTCTTTCACTGCTACACCACCAAATAGGTAGCGTAGGTATTGCGCTGTGAAAATAGACAGAACATTCCAAAACTGAAGCCGATGATAAAGTTGAACATGAACAGAAGAACTTTTGCCGAAAAAAAAGTCACGTCCGTCGCCTGGAGATACTTTAGTTTTAAAAGGTCAGATGTATAAATACTGTTTCTATACTACTGGATAATACTGCAAGCCAAGTTGTACTTTTGTTTTCAATACAGTGTAATGTACCTGGGTACTGTGTAATAGTGACATGACATGTTGACTTTATTCTCGACATTTCCACTTTAATCTTGACGCTTATGACGAGAATAAAGTCGACATGTTGACTTTATTCTCGTAATTTGTCATTAAAGTAGAACATCGTAAACTAAACCATCGTAAAATGAATATTTAATTTACTAGATTTTCTCAAACCCCGTCATAAGTTATATAGCACATTTAAATGGTTTGTGTTAAGTGTTCTCCGAGATTCACAGCGATCACCGCACAGAATGCATTCACTTCATGATCTTCCTGCTCTCTGAACATTTAGAATGCTAAGATGAATAATATAATTTTCACTGTGAAATGCATTAAAGCATGCATTAATCATATGGGGGCACGGCGGCGTGCCTGCCTTGCATTTGCATGTTTTTCTGGTGGGTATACTCGGCGTGCTTCAGTTTCCTTTCAAAGTCATGTAGGATGTGGGGTTTTGTTATGCTATCTTGACCCTGCTAGTATATGTTTTGCTTGTATTCATCCTGCGATGTGCTGGCGACTCGTTCAGAGACGGGCGCAACTCTGAATGGATGACAAACATGTATAACGAAGAGATTTTTAAAGTTCTGAACACTCCGTGGGCTAAGTTTATAACTAGTTTTAATTTCACAAAGACGTTTATCATGTGGCGATTGGTTATGTGGTGAAAGAAAAAAGGAAGGATAGGAACTGGGGTTTTGGTACGTCAGATACAGACAGCATGCATGCAATAAAGATAGCCCGCTCAGAAGAACATGCACTGAATTCTGTGTTCGTGTCTACGACCACCAGATCACAAACCCAACATTTACACAATATTTAAGTTAAACCTGTGTGATAGCCATTCATACATCCAGTTTTTTGGAGCCTCGTCACACCTGCCATAAAGTTCTCTACACTGAACATACACCTGGGGACCCCTTACTGCAAGGGAGCAGCACTACCGCCTCACTAACGTGCATGTGTAATACCTGCTTTAATGCATTTCATCAAGAAAATGATATCAAGTATTTATCTTAGCATTCTAAATTTTCAGAAAGCAGGAATATCATGAAGTGAATGGATTCTGTATGGTGATCGCTGTCTACTCTTAGTGCGGAGGAAGTCAGTTTAAGAAGCGTAGTGATTAACAACTGGGTCGGGGAACGCAACACAAAGCATTTAATGTGCTGCATTAATTTATGACGGGGTTTGACAAAATCTAGTAAATTAAACATTGATTTTAGGAAGAAGTTTAGTTTATGACGTTCTACTTTAAATTATGAAGTAAACTATGAGAATAAAGTGGAAATGTCGACTTTATTCTCGACATAGTTTGTTTTTTCTTCCCTGTGTCCGTATTGTTTTTTTCTTCACCGTGGCCCTAATATGATTCCGTAGGGCTATACCACAAATAGCATTATAAATGCAAGTTGCAGGTTTATTATTTATGCATATAGCTTAGCTTGAATCAAGGTCCATATTAATGCAGTTTGCCTAAATGATGGTTCAGTTGGTAAAGATGTCATCACCAAGTTTCACTTGTTGTATTTTATTTTAATTTGGTGAATACTGTGTAATGCACCTGGGCTTGAAGTAATAGTGCAACTATCAGTAATAATACTATTTTATTGTTATTATTTATTAGTTTAAATATTATGCAGTTTAATGATGATAAAGTTGTTTAAAAAGTCACTAATGTGTCAGTGGACTGAGATTGTTAACATTAACAGAAAGTGTAGTTGGTTTACAAAAAATATTTACTATTTATTCCTTTTCTAAGACATATGCAGTGCAATACAACTTTTGACAAGCACTTCTGGATATTTTACTAAATCTAAATGCCTCTTTGGATGGTTGAAAATATGTTGTCAAAATTAGTTTGTTTTTGCAAAATTTGTTCAATAAAAAGGTTCTATATTTTGACTGCATCTGTCATGCAATGTGATACCTTCTCCATTAGTGCCACCCCCTTGAAAACTATCACTTTATGGGGCAATGCAAACCTGTATTAATACTTGTGTGCACATTAAAATGTTTTTTTTTTGTACAATGTACAACACTCTTGACAGTGGAATAGGTTATTCTTAGCCAGTAATTGCAGTGGAAAATGTGGTTAACATCCACTCATGGATGGGGGAAAAAAATACCGTTGAATACCGTGAAACCGGTATAATTTAGAAAAACACCGTGATATAGAATTTTGGTCATACCGCCCACCCCTAATTTCAGTTCTGATTTGAGTTTTAGAGGCGTGGATGAGGCTCAATTTTCTTCAGCTAAACAGATCCAAAATAGAAGCCATCTTAGTTGGCACATCATATCCGCTCTTCTACCATCACCAGTATCACTTTTGCTGGCCAAAACATGCCACTTTCCACATGTGTCACCAATGTGGGTGTTAAAATGGACCCTCAACTCACCTTTGACACCCACATCAAACACCTCTAAGTCTTCTACCACCTCAAGAACATCACTAAACTCCACCCAACTCTCACCCTGGCAGATGCAGAGAAGCTTGTCAATGCCTTCGTCTCCTCCAGGCTGGATTACTGTAATGCGCTCATCAGGATTCCTGGCAAGAGTATTCAGAGACTCCAGTATATTCAGAATAGCGCTGCCAGGATCCTGATGAGGGTGCGAAAGCATGACCATCTCACCCCAATCCTGAAAAACTTCACTGGCTCCCTGTCCCACTCAGAATAGAGTACAAGGTCGTTCCCCTCACCCATCAGTGCATTTATGGACATGCCCCCCTTTACTTACAGGAACTCCTTACCCCTCATACCTCCTCACGCACCCTCCGCTCTGTACACACTAACACTCTCCAAGTCCCTAGAACCAAGCTTCGCAGTATGGGTGATGGGGCTTTTTCATCTGTGGCGCCGAGACTGTGGAACACCCTCCTTGACTACCTGAGAGCCCCACAGTCAACTGATGTTTTTAAACGTAATCTAAAAACTCATTTTTCAGAGACACATTTTGTTAAAGTAAAAAAATAAGTCTAATTTTTACTCTGTAGCACTTTGCTAAAATATAAAGCGCATTATAAATAAAATTTATTATTAATTGGCCAGGAGAACAAAAGCATAAATTCACTCCAAAAAGTAAATACTGTAGTTCTAGATCTAAGTAATGGTAACCATTCACCAAACTGGCAGGACCACCTTAATTTCCAAACATACAACTCACTGAGACTGGGACAGCCGTGGAGAGTTGTGCACGAACATTGTGCAAACAATTCAAGATGCCATTGTCATGTGCAGCAACAAGGCACATTTCTATTTGAATGGTTGCATGAATAAGCAAAACTTGCTACTGGGCTAAAACCAACCCTTGTGAACTTCAGAGACCCCTGCACAGTGAGTGTTTGGTGCACTGTGTGCAGAATTTGTCATTGTGGGCCCTTATTTTGAGGAGGGAGGAGCAATGGTCACTCACTTCAGAATGTTACATTGAAATGCTAGAGAATTTATTGCAGCTCCAGCTGGAAGAAATGGATGTGGTGGATTTCTGGTTTCAACAGGATGGTGCAGCAGCTCATAAAGCACCGCGATCCATGCAAGTTTTGCGTGGCAATGTCAGAAGCCTTCACATTTGCCTGATCTCACTCCATTAGATTTCTTCTTGTGGTGCTCTCAAGTCGAAGGTACATACATACAAATCTCAAAACCTTGAAGTCCTCAAGGATGCTATTCGCCACAAAATCGACGCTATTTCCCTTGAAATGACCAAACTAGTCATGTAAGCATTTAGAAATCTTTCTAGTGGCCACCATCTTAGACATTTTTAAAACCGTGAAAAAAATCTATTTTGTATACCCTTTGTGTCATAGTGACTATCTTGTTGTGTTTTTGTAGAATAAAATGTTTTAAATGTGGTTGTTTTTGGTTCACCCTGTACTTATGCTGTTTTAGGTTACCTAGAAGCTGAATTACAATTTCTATTCTAGCAAAACTAAAAATAAAACACAGTGAACAATGCCTACTGAAGATAGTACTCTACCTATATAAAACAGTCATTTTCTTTAGAGATGCCTTTTCTCCAGTTCAGAAATACACAGAACAAAGACACTAGGTAGCTTAGACCAAATGCATTACACAGACCTGTAGAAAACAGCAGGCACTGCCAATTCTGCTAGGTTTTTAGTGATAAGTCCAGTCAAGACAGCAGATTTAACATGGATGTACAAATCCAGCAGTGCTGAATGGCTGACTTGCATCTCTCAATACCACTTTAGTCAGCCCTATAAAATTCATCTGATAAAAGGTGCAAATCAGTTGAGCTATCACCTCTGTAGAGACGGAGACAAATTGACATTTTAGGCTTGTAACCACCAGGTGAACTCTGGCTGAACATGATAGACAAAATAAGACATCTACAGTATAAGCAAGAATAAATCTAACTGGAAGGGATCTTAATCTAATTAGAGGTTACATCTTTCTTCAACACTAAATGCATTCATCTTTTCTTTAGGGAGCTAAAAGTTGACAATCCACTCTTTGGATAACTAAATTCTGACGAACTGTTCTCTTTGTAAGCAGAAAACTGACAAGCTGCTCTCTGGGGCGAGAAGACACCCACTCAGCAGAAAAAAAAAAAGAAAAAGAAAAGCTCATCAACTTTTTGGCCTGGAAGCTACGCTACCTTGTGCCTTGGAGCTGGACGCCCTGAACGTGGCTCTTAAGATTCACACTGCCAACCCCAGTGCCAGTGATGCAGCCCTGTCTGAAAAGGCAGAGATGTAGAATTATTCAAGAAGGGATATTAAAGTGCCTACACTCTAGTACCACAAAGAGCAATAATTTTCCATGTGAAGTTGCAGAGGGCAGAGCAAAGAGCCTAGCAACAGGCTAATGCAGGCAGCATCACAACGTACCAAAGACTGAGTGCATGCCAATGCAAGAAGAGTCCTCCATTTGAGCACAGAGCAACACCAACTCCACACAAGATCAGAAATCCCAAAAGACTCGGTATTGCAAACTTTGTGCCAAGATAAATTAGACAAGACAGACTTGACAATCACGTAACTGAAGAATCTGGCTGGTTGTCTACTGGCTATTCAGAGTTGTGTCAAAATGTAGTTATTTCTATAACTCATGTTTAAATTGCATTACTCAATTTAAATGTACTTCAATTACCTTGGTATAAGTTTAACAGCCAGAAACCCTTCACAGGAAAAAAAAAGTGTGAGCATTATAAAATTACTGGCATTTGCAAAGGAAAACTGGTAATTACTGATCATCAATTGAGTTTGTCACATCTATACACTTTCTACATTTGGTGTCCCTGGGTGGGCAGAAACCAAAATCCCTCATTTCCTATAGTACTCTGTCAAACAGGAATAGGTTTGCCTCCTGATTAGCATCTGAACAAGAGCACCAGTAAAGCCAACAGAATGATCATAGGTCAGGCTGTCAAAATAAGTAGAATGGTAAAATGGTTGACAAGTCCAGCATTGTGAATGTAGACATAAGCTTGAAAGAGCATGAAACAGGTGAAAGATTTATAACCATCCCGTTTGAAATAAAACAGTAGTTCGTACCCTCAGTGATGTCCCAAGGCACTCCACCCAGAAAAACTTTGCATGAATATAGAGGATTCTTGTAGTTCCTTGGTGGCAGTTGTCCACTCCAAGTGAAGGTAGCCTCATTCACAGCTTTAAAAAAGTTTACACAGTATTAAACAGGGCAGATGTACATACACAAATCTATCCTCTGGAAAAATAGTATTCATACATATTAGCCTATCAACCAAGAACAGCTCAGTGATACCATATAAACATTTAAACCCATAAATCAGTTATCCCTGCCATTATATGCAGCACTAATATGTACAACTATATGCACTACTCTAATTATACAATTACAGTAATCCCTCGCTATATCGCGCTTCGCCTTTCGCGGCTTCACTCCATCGCGGATTTTATATGTAAGCATATTTAAATATATATCGCGGATTTTTCGCTGCTTCGCGGGTTTCTGAGGACAATGGGTCTTTTAATTTCTGGTACATGCTTCCTCAGTTGGTTTGCCCAGTTGATTTCATACAAGGGACGCTATTGGCAGATGGCTGAGAAGCTACCCAGCTTACTTTTCTTTCTCTCTCTCTTGCGCTGACTATCTGTGATCCTGACGTAGGGGGTGTGAGCAGGGGGGCTGTTCGCACACCTAGACGATACGGACACTCGTCTAAAAATGCTGAAAGATTATCTTCACGTTGCTACCTTCTGTGTGCAGCTTTTAAGTATGCTGCACGGTGCTTCGCATACTTAAAAGCTCAAAAGGCACGTATTGATTTTTTTTATCTGTCTCTCTCCATCTCTCTCTCTCTCTCTCTCTCTCTCTGCTCCTGACGGAAGGGGTGTGAGCTGCCGCCTTCAACAGCTTTGTGCCGCGGTGCTTCGCATACTTACAAGCCAAACAGCCCTATTGATTTGTTTGCTCCTTTGAAGAGGAAGATATGTTTGCATTCTTTTAATTGTGAGACTGAACTGTCATCTCTGTCTTGTCATGGAGCATAGTTTAAACTTTTGAAAAAGAGACAAATGTTTGTTTGCAGTGTTTGAATAACGTTCCTGTCTCTCTACAACCTCCTGTGTTTCTGCGCAAATCTGTGACCCAAGCATGACAATATAAAAATAACCATATAAACATATGGTTTCTACTTCGCGGATTTTCTTATTTCGCGGGTGGCTCTGGAACGCAACCCCCGCGATGGAGGAGGGATTACTGTACCCCATTATAAATTTATAGGGAAAAAAAACTGCTAAGTAGGTAGGATTAACAGGCTTTATATATAAAAAAAAAAAAAAACCAACCCTAAATGCACATACCAGGTTAAATATTTTCTATGGCAACCTGTATCTGTAAACAGTTCTAGAGATGAAAATTTGACTCTTAAGCATTAAAACACTTATAGATCACTTTAAAACCAATAAGCTCCATTGATTAAAAAATTGATACTACCTAAAGTTGTCTTGCAGCCACAAATCTTGCATCTTACAAGCAAATGCTGCATTTCTCTAAACTTAATGCCAAATTGCAGTTTTCTAATTTGATTATGCAAGAGGAGAACCCAAAGATCACACAGAATTAGCAGCAAAGACTGTCCAGATATACTTTGGGGGTGCACACTCTCTCTAAAGTGCTGTGAGAGAACACTCCTTGTTAGGGGAGAGGTCCAAATAAGTAGGTCAAAATCAGATTTGAGCACTAGACAAGTACACACATTTCAGGGACATCAACCCTAGAGTTTGCAGTTTCCAATAGGCTGTTGAGGTGTTACCTCAAAACTAGCCCTGATTAGTAGGTACAGTGGTGGACTATTAGGGGTCTAAGATGCAGCTGTGCTCCAGAGACAATCTTGTATGGTGCATCTTCAGATTGCACATGTACAAGACCTCCCTGGAACTGAAAAGGCTCTTGGCTAGAGTGCGAGTTTGTCAAATTGCAATTGTGCATGCTGGAACAAATGACATACATAAAGGGGAGGTTGTTAGTTCTACAATCTAAATTTAAACAGATGTCATGACAGGATACAGAACTGACAAAGTAGTCTTGTGCCTGTGTCACATGCTAGCCAATATTGGGATTAGAAGGCTAAACACATGGTTCAAAATTTAGTGTAGGATAAGAGGATACAGGTTTATGGAGCATCAGGACTCCTGGAACAGATTAGACCTGTTCCAATAGGACAGGTTACATTTGAACAGGAGTACCACCAATGTATTGGGGAGGCATATTAGGTTAGTTAAGGATGGTTTAAACTAGGGAATGGGCAGAAGGGAGTCTAGGACAGACCAGGTTCACAAAGGGACAGACATTGGTATATAAAAATATATAATAAAGTTTTAGTACATTGTTAAAAAGCCCAAACATTCAAATTTGCTTACCTTTATGCAAGAGGCATTAAGAAAATAATTTGGATTTATATGAAGTTACACAAATGACAGCCACAAACCTGGCTAAACAGACATCTTTCAGACTTAAACACTGAGAATTTTGCACCCGACTTAATTTCACCTGCCTTGGTGGGGGACAGTTACCTCTTGTAAAAATTAGTAAGAAGGGTTAGGGGTTTGGGGAAAAAGTTTGCTGAAGAACCATCTTGCACGGGAAAAAAAAATGAGAAAAACAAAGCTCTCATTATTAACAAAAACACAGGCAAAATTGTTGGCACCCTGGCAATTATTAAATACTTTGTGCGGTTATATTGGCAAAGGGAGGTTGTACAGAGTCAGCTCTTGTAACCTTTTAAGGTTGAAGAATACAAAGCATGGCATCGGAGACCACTCCATCCATCCATCCATCCATTGTCTCCCGCTTATCCGACTTCCCTCTCCCCGGCCACTTCTTCTAGCTCTTCCGGGAGAATCCCAAGGCGTTCCCAGGCCAGTCGAGAGACATAGTCCCTCCAACGTGTCCTGGCTCTTCCCCGGGGCCTCCTCCCGGTTAGACGTGCCCGGAACACCTCACCAGGGAGGCGTCCAGGAGGCATCCTGATCAGATGCCCGAGCCACCTCATCTGACTCCTCTCGATGCGGAGGAGCAGTGGCTCTACTCTGAGCCCCTCCCGGATGACTGAGCTTCTCACCCTATCTTTAAGGGAAAGCCCAGACACCCTGCGGAAGAAACTCATTTCAGCCACTTGTATTCGCGATCTCGTTCTTTAGGTCACTGCCCATAGCTCATGACCATAGGTGAGGGTAGGAACATAGATCGACTGGTAAATTGAGAGCTTCAGCTTGCGGCTCAGCTCCTTTTTCACCACGACTGACCGATGCAGCGCCCGCATTACTGCGGATGCCGCATCGATCCGCCTGTCGATCTCACGCTCCATTCTTCCCTCACTCGTGAACAAGACCCCGAGATACTTAACTCCTCCACTTGAGGCAGGATCTCGCTACCAACCCTGACAGGGCACTCTACCCTTTTCCGGCTGAGGACCATGGTCTCGGATTTGGAGGTGCTGATTCTCATCCCAGCCGCTTCACACTCGGCTGTGAACCGATCCAGAGAGAGCTGAAGATCACGGCCTGATGAAGCAAACAGGACAACATCATCTGCAAAAAGCAGTGACCCAATCCTGAGCCCACCAAACCGGACCCCCTCAACGCCCTGGCTGCACCTAGAAATTCTGTCCATAAAAGTTTTGAACAGAATCGGTGACAAAGGGCAGCCCTGGCAGAGTCCAAACTCTCACTGGAAACGGGTTTGACTTACTGCCGGCAATGCGGACCAAGCTCTGGCACCGATCGTACAGGGACCGAACAGCCCTTATCAGGGGGGCCGGTACCCCATACTCGGAGTACCCCCCACAGGATTCCCCGAGGGACACGGTCGAATGCCTTTTCCAAGTCCACAAAACACATGTAGACTGGTTGGGCAAACTCCCATGCACCCTCCAGGACCGCCACCAAGGAATTTTTTGACCACCTCGGTGACCTCAGTCCCACCTCTGAGTCCCCAAGCTCTGCTTCCTCATTGGAAGGCATGTTAATGGGATTGAGGAGGTCTTCGAAGTACTCCCCCCACCGACCCACAACGTCCCGAGTCGAGGTCAGCAGCGCACCATCCCCACCATATACAGTGGGGACACTGCACTGCTTCCCCTTCCTGAGACGCCGGATGGTGGACCAGAATCTCCTCGAAGCCGTCCGAAAGTCGTTCTCCATGGCCTCCCCAAACGCCCGAGTTTTTGCCTCAGCAACCACCAAAGCCGCATTCCGCTTGGCCTGCCGGTACCCATCAGCTGCCTCCAGGGTCCCACAGGACAAAAGGGTCCTGTAGGATTCCTCCTTCAGCTTGACGGCATCCTTCACCGCCGGTGTCCACCAACGGGTTCGGGGATTGCCTCCATGACAGGCACCGACCACCTTACGGCCACAGCTCCGGTCAGCTGCCTCAACAATAGAGGCACGGAACATGGCCCATTCGGACTCAATGTCCCCCACCTCCCTCGGGATGTGGTCGAAGTTCTGCCGGAGGTGGGAGTTGAAGCTACTTCTGACAGGGGGCTTTGCCAGACGTTCCCAGCAGACCCTCACAACACGTTTGGGCCTACCAGGCCTGACCGGCATCCTCCCCCACCATCGAAGCCAACTCACCACCAGGTGGTGATCAGTTGACAGCTCCGCCCCTCTCTTCACCAGAGTGTCCAAGACATGTGGCCGCAAGTCCGACGACACGACCACAAAGTCGATCATCGAACTGAGGCCTAGGGTGTCCTGGTGCCAAATGCACATATGAACACCCCTATGCTTGAACATGGTGTTCGTTATGGACAATCCATGACGAGCACAGAAGTCCAATAACAAAACACCGCTCGGGTTCAGATCGGGGGGCCATTCCTCCCAATCACGCCCTTCCAGGTCTCACTGTCATTGCCCACGTGAGCATTGAAGTCTCCCAGCAGAACGAGGGAGTCCCCAGAAGGTATGCCCTCTAGCACCCCCTCCAGGGACTCCAAGAAGGGTGGGTACTCTGAACTGCTGTTCGGTGCATACGCACAAACAGTTAGGACCCGTCCCCCCAACCTGAAGGCGAAGGGAGGCTACCCTCTTGTCTACTGGGGTAAACCCCAATGTAGAGGCTCCAAGTCGGGGGGCAATAAGTATACCCACACCCACTCGGCGCCTCTCATCGGGGGCAACTCCAGAGTGGTAGAGAGTCCAGCACCACTCAAGGAGATTGGTTCCAGAGCCCACGCTATGCGTCGAGTTGAGTCCGACTATATCTAGCCGGAACCTCTCAACCTCACGCACTAGCTCAGGCTCCTTCCCCTTCAGAGAGGTGACATTCCACGTCCCAAGAGCCAGCTTCTGTAGCCGAGGATCGGACCGCCAAGGTCCCCGCCTTCGGCCACCACCCAACTCACACTGCACCCGACCTCCTTGGCCCCTCCCATAGGTGGTGAGCCCATGGGAAGGGGGACCCACGTTGCCTCTTCGGGCTGTGCCCGGCCGAGCCCCATGGGTGCAGGCCCGGCCACCAGGCACTCGCCATCGAGCCCCACCTCCAGGCCTGGCTCCAGAGTGGGGCCCCGGTGACCCGCGTCCGGGCAAGGGAAAACGCCGTCCAAAATTGTTTTTCATCATAGGAGACCACTCATTTACATAATCTCTCCAGATAATCCAGGGTCCTAGAGCCTCTCCTGTATGCTCTCCTCTTCAGCTCACTCCACAGGTTTTCAACAGGGTTCAAATAAGGCAGCTTTTTCCAACCTCGGTCCTGGGGGCACATCGTGGCTGCAGGTTTTTGTTCCAACCAGCTTCTGTTTTTAATTGGATTCCTGGGCTAATTAAGTGATGTGTTATTTCCCAAGTTCTGTATTTTGGGAGCATAGAAATCAGAAAATACACACACAATCTCATGTACCAAGCAGTTATATGGGAATGTGTTTTTTTCTGTTTAACAATATTTTCATTCTACTTGGTGTTCTAATTGTTTAATCCATTATTTACTAATTAGTGGGTCTGGTGCTAAAGTAGTTGCAGCCTTTGATTATTCAGTGTTTAACTGGGTGTCTGCTCATTAATAAAATACAACAAAGGGGAAAAACTGCACAGAGAAAGGGCAAAATAGAAATATTTCTGCTTTTGCTATAGATTTAAATGCTTAACTTGTTTTCATTCTAAATGTCAAATGTAAAAATCATGCTGCTGTGCTTTTCTGAATGTAGAAGAAAAATACCTACATAACTCTTTTAGGGCGGATGTCGACTTTTGTCAACAGGAAGGGTTGAGGGCGAATGTCAACAAAAGTCGACATCCAGAGATAGAGGGCGACAATCAGCTGTTAATGGCGACAAATCTCACTGTCACGTCACAGGAATTCCCTCTGTGCTTGGAGGAATGCTAGACTCGTTGACTCGGCAACTAATCCTTGCGTGTGCGCGAGTTGCGAAATGTAAACAATGGCAAGATGGCATCGACATGTGACAAGGGAGCGAAGCGAGTGCAGAAAAAAAAAAAACACTCGGCAGACGATGTTTTGCGCATTATCACGGAGTCGGACTCTGATTTTTCAGAATCTGATTTTATTGACAGTGATCAGGAGATCGAGCAAGAGAGTGAGAAGCCGGCATCAGCTGATCAGACACCAGCCGATGCCGCGCTAGCTGATCCACTGCCAGTTGAGCGCCTTCGCACAGCCGATGCATCTACGGCAAGGTTCGCGTGGGATAAATACACAGACATTGATCTGTTGAGAGCCGATCTGGCTACCGGTCTTCACAAGACGGCATGGCTTGCTATTGGACACGACAGTTCACCAGCTGTTGAACTGCTACAGGCTGCTCTCTCCTGATGCTGCTTTTCAGCTACTGTCAGACGAGACAGGTAGGCAGAGAAATTTTTTTGAATCGCGGGCTGCGGTTGCATCGCATTCTCATTTTTAAAAGTGGAAACCCACAACAAGATGAGATGAAGCGTGCTGTGGCATTACAAATAGAGATGGGACAGAACTGGTGATATAACTTCAGGGAGCATTGGTCCAAACGTGCTTTGTCCCCTGGTGGCTTTGGGCAGGTTATGCAGCGTGGTGATAGGTACGTGCTGCTGCAAAGTTTTATTCACTTCTGTAATAAACAGAAGCAAATCCCATGGGGTGAGCCAGGCTATAATGCCATGCATAAAGTTCATAAAGTTTCAGAAGATGGAGGACAATATGGTTTTCATGCGGGCAGAAAACTTGGTGGCAGTGGCATGGCACGATGGCAAATGGGTGACTTCTCTCTACAGTACACACTAACGATATATGTGAGAAAGTGCAGCAACAGACAATTGAAAAGTAGGCACCAAAGCAACACAAATTGTAAGGAGTGCAATGTGGCAATGACTGAAATTGGCTGCTTTGAGCGAGATCAGACTTTGCAGGACTTTGCTGTGTAAAATGTATGTGATATGTATGTGAAATCATAGTATGCAAGACAGTAACATTTGTCAAAAGTAAATATTTTTTGTTGATTAGACATGTTAAACAATTGCTTTGTGTTCTTTTATAAAAAAATGTTAAGTTTTTGGAAAAATATTCAGCCCTGGGAGATAAACAAAAAAAAAAAAAAAAAAAAAGCCCTAAAAGAGCTAAATGAGATCAGTGTTATCAGGTGATTAGGGATCTGGTTGGAACAAAAACCTGCAGCCACAGTGTGCCCCCAGGACCAAGGTTGGGAAACACTGAGGTAAGGGGACTATGGCCATGGCAGAATGTTATTTTATGGTCAGTCGGTTACAGGGATGACTGACATTTGTTTGGATGATTATCCTGCTGGAAGATCCAATGACAACCCAGTTTTAGTTTCCTGGTTGAGGTAGCCGCTGGCTCCCTGCTCAAGGTTCGTTTCCTACCTTATGCCCTGTGTTGACTGGGATTGGCTCCAGCAGACCCCAGTGACTTTGTAGTTAGGATATACAGTAATCCCTCGCTTTATGGCGCTTCGACTTTCACGTCTTCACTCTATTGTGGATTTTATATGTAAGCATATCTAAATATATAATGCGAATTTTTCGCTGCTTCGCAGGTTTCTGCGGACAATGGGTCTTTTTACTTCTGGTACATGCTTCCTCAGTTGGTTTGCCCAGTTGATTTCATACAAGGGACACTATTGGCGGACGACTGAGAAGCTACCTAAACAGAGCACACAGTTAAGTTCCTGTGTGCTGATTGGCTCAGCGACGGAGTGCTGCATTAACCAAGAAGTCTCATCTCACTCATTTAGCATTAACGTGCTCCTGCTACTGCTTCAGGGGCTGTGTCCAAGAACAACGGCGGTGCTACACAGTCACCTGAAGAGGCTCCTTTAGAAGAGCTGTAACGCTATCCTTTGTTGTGCAGTAAAATTAAACTCATTGTTAATCGGACAAGTTGTCGTGTCATTGTTGGTGAGTAACCATAATTATCTACGTACAGTACTTATTACATGTACATAGTTTAGTGTCACTGTACACACATTTTACTGTATACAATTTTTCTTTCATTGTACGTATTTATTGCTGGTGGCCTGTGTCGTAATGGCTGTAACATGTGATATCGGAGACGCTCGATATCTTTAAAATAATTAGGTTTTACTGTATATAAACTTTACATAATTTCAACGAATTACCTAATATCTAAGAATACAAAGGGTTTATGCTGTATAATTGTGCGGGAAATGTTTATAATAGTGTGGGAGAGTTTATAAGGGCTTAAAATATATAAAAAGAACCATATGAACATAGTTTCTACTTCGCGGATTTTCACCTTTCGCGGGGAGTTCTGGAATGCAACCCACGCGATGGAGGAGGGATTACTGTAGCGGGTTGGATAATGGATGGAGGAGGTAGCCAGGTTTGATTTAAAATCTCCCAATATTGAAGAAGGGGCCTGAGTTGCCTCGAAAGCTTGCATATTGTAATCTTTCTAGTTAGCCAATAAAAGGTGTCATTTTGCTTGGCTTTTCTCTACATTCATAATGGCTAACACGGTACAACACCCTAGTACTACCAATATTTCATGAAATTCATGACGCCATGTACCCTAACAAGTTTTCCAGGGCATTTGGAGGAAAAACAGCCCCACAACAAAGAACCTCCACCATATTTCAGTTGAGACAAGCTTCTTTTCGTTAAAGCCATCCTTTACACCAAACCCACTTTGCATGTTTAATGCCAAAAAGTTCAATTTGTGTTTGATTGGACCATTGAACACTTTCAAAGTTGTAGTAAAGTTTTACAAACTCCAGGCACTTACGTTTGTGGATTACTGACAGAAAAGGCTTGTTCCTGGCATACTTTATAACATCGTTTCGCATGGAGAGGTCTTCCGATGATGGCTGTGGAGACTAACCACAGGATTTCAGTTTTGCTTGCAATTCCAACAGTGATATTTCGAGATATTGTCTTTTACCATCCTCACTGCACGTTGGGGTAAAAAACTTGGTCCTCTTTCAGGAAGGTATGTCACAGTTGTAGTTGATGAGATTTATTTACATATACACCATACAGATAGAGATATATCTCTATCTCTACCTACCTCCCTCTATCTCTACCTACCTACCTATCTATATACATCCCCGTGCTTTGCAGCGGCGAAGTACTGCTTTTAAATTTTTATTAAGAAAACCTTTTTAAAATTGAGTGAAAATATACCAATAATTTGTTAAGGATCTGATTTTTTGTGAAGCTGACTTCACACAGCCTCTCCGCTGTTTTTACGATTGTTCCGTTTGTATACCACGTTGTCAGTTCAGTACTCCGGTTGGAATATGACCAAGCCGTGCAAGGTTACTGTTAAGAATGCAACGCATAGTTGTACAGGAGAAAAGTAATCTTGCCTCAAGTCAATGGCAACCTTTTCTAGGTCTATGAACTTAATTTAAACTTTAGGTTTACATGGTGCTCTGTTTCCGTAGTACCTGCACTCATGAATATATCTGTATGCGTCAGTCGCTGAAATCCCCGCGCTTGGCACCGGCGAAGTACTGCTTTTAAATTATTAAAAAAAGAAAACCTTTTTAAATTGAGGTAAAAATACCACTAACAATTTGTTAAGGATCTGTTTTTTTGTGTAGCTGACTTCACACAGCCTCTCCGCTGTTTTATAAACGAACGTCATAAGGTCATCCTTTTTCGTTGCTTCGCCAACGGAAGCAGCCTTTTTATTTAATCCTGTTTTTACGATTGTTCTGTTTGTATACCACGTTGTCAGTTCAGCACACCAGTTGTAATATGACCAAGCTGTGCAAGCACACTCTTGAGAATGCAACGTATAGTTGTACAGGAGAAAAGCAATCTTGCCTGAAATCAATGGCAACCTTTTGTAGGTCTATGAACTTAATTTAAACTTTAGGTTTACACAGTGCTTTCTTTCCGAAGTACCTGCACTCATGAATATGTCTGTATGCGTCAGTCGCTCAAATCCCCGTGGTTCGCACCGGTGAAGTTCTGCATTTAAATTATTAAAAAGAAAAAAACCTTTTAAAATTGAGGTAAAATATACCAACAACAGTTTGTTAAGGATGTTTTTTTGTGAAGCTGCCTTCACTCGAGTGATCACTTCGAGCTTTAAGCCTGAGAAATCACCCGTAAATGCACACGTTTAATTGCACATCTGTTAATATGTATGCTTACACAGTATTAAAAGACACTCAACAATTAACGTCATTTACCTTCATTTCCGCGTTTGACTCGTGCTGTAAATCTTCCTTGTTTTCAGTTCACGTGATTACGTAGGAGGCGTAATACGTGATGATGCGATACGTGACTCCGCCTCCTCCATTAGAGTATATGGACAAAAAACAGGTTCCAGTTATGACCATTACACGTGGAATTTCGACATGAAACCTGCCTAACTTTTGTAAGTAAGCTGTAAGCAATGAGCCTGCCAGTGAGGGCTTTGCCTTTTATTAGTATAGATAGATAGATATATCTATCTATACTAATAAAAGGCAAAGCCCTCACTGACTGACTCATCACTAATTGTCCAACTTCCCGTGTAGGTGGAAGGCTGAAATTTGGCAGGCTCATTCCTTACAGCTTACTTAAAAAAGTTAGGCAGGTTTCATTTCGAAATTCAAAGCATAACGGTCATAACTGGAACCCCTTTTTTGTCCATATACTGTAATGGAGGAGGCGGAGTCGCGTATCGCGTCATCACGCCTCCTACGTAATCACATGAACTGAAAACAAGGAAGAGCCCTGAAGAAAACATTCATTACACAATTGAGAAGGCACAAGAGAGCGGCTCACATGAACTGACTGAATGCAGCACGAGTGATCACTTCTATACTGCGGAAACAAGCACGTTGTAAAACGTAAGTTAAAATTAAGTTTATAGAAACGCTACCGCTGCCGTTTGCAATACCATATTCGCGAGATACAAGTTTAATGAGAAGACACTAGGTATAAACAACACTTTGGATGACTTTGTAACGGATTAAAAATTGCTGTAGCGAGAAACTTAAGTGCCGGGTCTTGGCTAACATTGCGTAGAACGCAGCACGTCGGAAAGAAGGCACCGTGTAAACCTGAAGTTTAAATTAAGTTCATAGACCTACAGAAGGTTGCCATTGATTTGAGGCAAGATTGCTTTTCTCTTGTACAACTATACGTTGCATTCTTAACAGTAAGCTTGCACAGCTTGGTCATATTACAACCAGAGTGCTGAACTGACAACGTGGTATACAAACAGAACTATAACAATCGTGGGAAAAAAAAAAAAAAAAAAAAAGCGAACAACCTGTGGATTAAATAAAAAGGCTCCTTCCTTGGCGAAGCAAGGAAAAAGACCTTATATGGCGTTCGTTTATAAAACAGCGGAAAAGCTGTGTTAAGGCTGCTTCACAAAAAAACAGATCCTTAAATTGTTATTGGTATATTTTCCCTCAATTTAAGTTTTCTTTTCTTCTTAACCTTCCTCTTATGTTAACGGTTCGGTTTTGACCCATGTATTAAATCAGCTATAAAATACACTAAAAACAATACGCTATCATCCAATTTGTTTCTCATCTCTTGGTTACCTTGTTAGGCTTCCTTATCCATGAAAATGTTGGTTTTAATACTTTTGGTGTGGGCCTCTGGGCCTTTTTTTCTCAGTATACCCCTTGATTTCAATTTAAAAAAAATGGTAAAATGAACCTCAAGAGAATCATAATAAATAAAAGGTTCTTGTGTTACCTGACTAATACTGAGGGGTATAGAACATCTCTTAAATAAGTTTAGTTAATATTAAAATGAAAAAATAAATAAAAGTGACATCTATGGTGTTACGGGTCAATTTCGACCCATAGATATTTACATCAAGAAAAGGCAAAAAAAAATTTTTTTTCAGCAATAGAACTTTAATATAAACTGAAAAAAATGAAAAGCAGAACAGGTCATGACACAAAATATATTTGCATGGTCAAATAAAAACCAATCAAGAATATCAAACAAATAGAAATCAATTACAAGTTCCAAAACTAATACAAAGCTAAATCAGAGTAAAAACCTCTGTGTGCAAGAACATGCTTGTGTATGTGTGTGTTTAGAGGCATGTGTGGCAAAAAGTGACACTGTTTGCAGAGATATTTCTTGCAGTTGAAACACATTTGTCTTTCTGCCCTTACTGCTTGGGCAGACCTGACACCTCTTTCTTTTCGAATCAGGTGGCCTGACTGGGGTTGGGGCTGTTTCGGTTGGTGTTGAGGCAGGGCTGGCTGAGGAGGATGCTGATGCAGATTCTCTCTGTGTTGCTGATGGTGAGGACGGAGTGCTGGGTGAGCTCTGCATCTGTCTGACAAAGGCTGCAGCGTCTGGGTCTCGGGGCACCCGTTCCCTTCGCCTAATGTGTGGCTTGACAAGGGAATTTCCCAACTCCTCAAAGTCTCCGCTTGTTTTTTTTGGTTGAGTTCCACCCTTGGTGGATGTGGCTCCACAACACAAATGCATTATATGCAGACACATCAAGGATGTTGCAAAACACAACCATTGGCCATCTTCTGGTCATTCGCTGGCATGTGTATGTGGCTGTCGGCTTGTCCACTCCTCCTTTGTTTTTGTTATAGTCGTGGGTAATTGTCGGCTTTTTGTCACTTCCTGATGATACTCATGTCTACTCTTCACAAAGACGCAGCTGTATCACATTCCGGTTTCTTTTTGGACAATATGAGACAACAGTGGTGGTGTCTGTAAGGGCAAACTGAGGAAAGTGGAGCCCTGCCCTTCACCTGCAAGATTTCAGCAGGCAACTCAGGTTTATTTTTCTTCACTGTTCCCACCATGGTAAGTTTCCTCTTGAGAAGTTCTTGTCCGAGGTCATAGCTGGTAAAAAAATTTACAAGCGATATTGTGACCCTGCAGTCCAGTGATCATATCAAGGACCACACGTTTTCCTTGGTTTTTCTCAGGGATGCCAGTCGCAGCTTTGCCTGTGTAAATCTGTAGATTCCAGGCATAGCTGGTTCTTGCGTCACAGGCTGCCCGGATGTTTATGCCGTATTTCCCTGGCTTACTGGGTATGTATTGCCGGAAGGGGCATTTTCCTCGAAAAGGGACAAGACGTTCATCCACTGTCTCCTCTGGCCCTGGGTTGAACATCAGCGGAAGGAGCTGCACCCATCTCTCCCAGACATCCCTGATGGGACCAAGCTTGTCAGATCTCACTCTGGTCTCTGTTGTCAAATCTGAGGACTCTTCATATCATTTGAGATGTCTGAAGTGACATTGTTGCCCGGAAAATATTTCTGCCTGTTGATGCGTCCCATAGACTATCAGTGGCCTCATTGCAGGATCTGTACACTCCAGCAAGAAGACGACGACCAACGAAAGCATCCCGGTATTCCTCATCAATGTCTTTCCACATGTCGCCATGGACTTTTTTTTTCTTCAAGGTTCGTCATAGTAATGAGGATTCTTTTTAGTGACAATGGCATAAATAGCTCAAAACATGTTTTGATGTCACTGACTCTGGTCAGAGCAAACCTTGTGATTCCAGGGGTCATTTTGATGACATTTGCAGCAGCTGCCCTGCCATGTACATCATGAGGTACTGAGCTCCAAAAGATCTTACCATTTTTGGACATGAATCTTTCAGCAGGAGCAGCTTCAGCACCAGTGACCTCCTCATCCGACTCAGATGTGTGTGTCTTCTGGATGATACTCCACATTGTCTTCCTCCTCAGAAACCTGCTCATCTGAATCGCTATGCTGCTCTGTGTCGTCTCCTTCATTTTCACCAAAAATATGATCCAGAACTTGGCTCACTGTAAATCTTCTCATTTTTGCATGCTGCAAATTGTAAATGTGCACTCTGCAAGTCAAATGGCCACTCAAATGAGTGAATTCATCTCACATATCTGGACATGCCCATCTTTGTTTTTGTTTTTGTGCAGGTATACTGGAAAGCCACGCCAAATGAGAAAGCTCACATGATTAGGAGAGGAGCTGGTCGTCAGTGTGTCAGCTGACAGTGCACTTAGGATTTCAGTTTTGGCTCCAATTATTGCTTTATCATCGTATTATCATAACTGGGTCGAAACCAACCCTAACACCACAAAGGTCACTATTTCAACCACAGCATTTTATAATTTAGTAAAAAAAAATTTTTTTGCTTTATTTTGTTCAAATAGAGGATCCTGACAAAGTCAAAAAGCCTTGATGCAATAAACAAATTTATGTGATTCTTGTATGCATTTAAAATGGGTCGGTGCAGACCCTAACACAAGAGGAAGGTTTTAATAAAAATTTAAAAGCAGTACTTCTCGGGGCTTTAGAGATATGTATGTATGTATTTTATATATATCTCTCTCTCTGTGTGTGTGTGTGTATACACACACACACATATATATATATATACACATACATACATACACACACATACATATACACACATACACATATACACACACACATATATGATATAGATATATACATATACACATGTGTATGTGTGTATATATATATATATATATATATATATATATATATATATATATATATATATATATATATATATATATATATATATATATATGTTTACATAACCTAACACTACTTCTCTGCTGCGAAGCGCGGGTATTTTGCTAGTATATCTCTATATACATACACATATATACACACACACACACACACACACACACACACACACACAGTAATCCCTCGCTATATCACGCTTAGTCTTTCGCGGCTTCACTCTATCGCGGATTTTATATGTAAGCATATCTAAATATATAACGCAGATTTTTCGCGGGTTTGTGGACAATGGGTCTTTTTACTTCTGGTACTTGCTTCCTCTGTTGGTTTTCCCTGTTGATTTCATACAAGAGATGCTATTGGCGGATGGCTGAGAAGCTACCCAATCAGAGCACACAGTTAAGTTCCTGTGTGCTGCTGATTGGCTCAGCGACGGAGTGCTGCATTAACCAGGAAGTCTAATCTCTCATTCAGCATTAACGTGCCCCTGCTACTGCTTCAGGAGCAGTGTCCAAGCGCCAACAGAAGATGCAAATGATTGCAGAAAAGGTAAAAGTTTTGGATATGTTGAAGGAAGGAAACAGCTACACCACTGCAGGACACCATTACAGCATCAATGAGTCCACGATTCTTTTTATTTAAAAAGGAGGAAAAGCATAGATCTACGGCCACAGTGTCCTTTAACCAGGGCGCAAAACGAGTTGCAAGTGGACATAAGGCAGTAGTCTGAATGGAATCTGCTTTAGGGATTTGGATTGAAGAGTGCTGGAACAACAACAACGGCGGTTCTAAACAGTTGCCTGAAGAGGCTCCTTTAGAAGAGCTGTAACGCTATCCTTTGTTGTGCAGTAAAATTAAACTCATCGTTATCGGACAAGTCGTCATGTCATTGTTGGTGAGTAACCATAATTAATTATCTATGTAATGTACTTATTACATGTACATAGTTTAGTGTCACTGTACACACATTTTACTGTATACAATTTTTCTTGCATTGTACGTATTTATTGCTGGCAGCCTGTCTGTCATAATGGCTGTAACATGTGATATCGGAGACGCTCTATATCTTTAATATTTAGGTTTTACTGTATGTAAACTGTGTTTACATACATAATTTCAACAAATCTTACCTAATATCTAAGAGAATACAAAGGGTTTATGCTGTATAATTGTGCGTGAAATGTTTATAACAGTGTGGGAGAGTTTATATGGTTTTTTATATATTTTAAGCCCTTATAAACATATGGTTTCTACTTCGCAGATTTTCTTATTTCACGGGTGGCTCTGGAACGCAACCCCCGTGATGGAGGAGGGATTACTGTATGTATGTATATTGTACACACACACACACACACACACACACAGTAGAAATGGCCATTTCAGACAAGTAGCTGTTTCATAGCCATCCCCTGAGTTATGAAGAGCAACACATTCCTCCATTTGGATTGAGTTTTCTTTGCCATGATGGTTGGCTAAGGTTACTTCATTCTGGGACTCCTCACATTCGTATCCCCGTTAACCAGGAAGTCATTGATTTCATCTGAAAGGTTCCTACACACTAATCAACTTAATGTCCAGTTTAAATGGGAAAACAGGCTTCAGTTACATTGCTTCACATTAATTTCCAAGGGTGCCAGCAATTGTGGCACGTTTTTGTTAAGGTATTTCTTTGAGGGCTTTGTTTTTCTTTGAAGAAAAAAAAAATCAATTTACATGTCAATATGTAAAAACTGAAGCCCAAATATCAATTGCATGGCTGGTGTAAAGGCAAGAACAGCCGCTTCTAAATCAAAAGGTTGCAGGTTTGATCACCGGTATTTCCAGCAATCACCATTAGGAGTTGAGCTACTGTTACTACTATCACAAAATAATATTTGCTTTGAGTCGGTAACAGCTGGTGTAAAGTTTTGCTACTTGTAAAAGGCATCACTAGGCCGGGGTGTCGAACTCCGGTCCTGGAGGGCCACAGTGGATGCAGGTTTTCATTCTAACCATCTCCTCAATTACTGATCAGTTTTTGCTGCTAATTAACTTTCTGCCTTTGTATTAATTGACGTGACTCAGACCCCTTTAGTTGTTCTTTTCCTTAATTAACAGCCAAACAATAATGAGACAAAACAAGCCGCCACATGACCAGCTAACCTGTGCCCATCGCACAATATGTGGAAATTAAGAAAGGTGAAGGTCTCAGTAAAACAGAAAATCAACAGTTTTGGAAATGTCTGCTGTGGCAGAATGAAAGCAGCAACAAGCCTTGGAATTAAATGATGGGTTTAATTAACAGCAAGAATCAGCTTCTCATTACGAAACTGGAGTTTGAATCCCCAGTTCAACTGGTCATCTGTCAGTTCGTTTCAAATCTTATTTCTGTTTGGCTGACATTTAATAAAGACTCAATTCAGGGGACTGAATCCTTAAAAACAGGGCTAAAGAAAAAGTTAATTAGCAGTGAAAACTGGTCACTTATGAAAAGGGTTAGAATGAAAACCTGCAGCCACTGCGGCCCTCCAGGCCTGGAGTTTGACACCCCTGACTAAAGGGATATAAGCAGCCACACAAACGCTGATGAAATCACGTCGTCTTGGTATCTTTTTCTTCATTCAGTTGAATTCTTTAATAAAAGCACACTTGTTTCGTTATACCTTTGTGAAAGTGTTATATGCTAGTAACCACTTGAATGATGTCAAATCTGTCTCTGCCCCTCATGCATGCACACACATCCATGCATGAAAATGCAATTTGAAAATGCTAGGATATTTGAACATTTCACCATTTATCAGTTTGAGCAGCAAGTATTCTTTCTAAATATACATCAATTAACCTTCCAAGAAACTGTTAGTGATAATTTCTATATAAACATTACATTTTATAATCTTATTCATTAAAGGCTTGCAAATTTATGAATATTAATCTGTGGTAAACCTTTGTGCAAAAACTGAAAACTGCACTCTAAGGGAAAAGCACACAGCATAAAGGGTGAAAGGCTTTTTTTCTTTAATCTGTAGACAGCTTTAACAAAGCAAAATTAAAAATGAAGCCTTTCGATAGGACCCACCACCAATTTAATGCAGATACAGTAGCTGTTAACCTGTCTATTCTACAATTAACGTCAGTGTTAAGTGACTTGCTTGGCACAACTGCAAGAGGATAGGATTAAACCTACAATAATGCAGCTGTGCAAAACTAAATTGTTCAACTCCAATTTTTTTTTTTTTTTTTAAATGGATAGAGACCACACACACATACATCTGCTGAAACGCTCATTAATGCATATTACTCAACTCAAATCAACCTACACACAAGAAAAAAGACATGTTCAAGTGAGAAACTGAACAGGATGAGATACAAACACACTTGGGGTACTAGAGAATTGTTTAAAATCTGAGTTCAACAGTTAAGGCTTAAAATTAAATTGGGGTATATCCCCTCAAATTTAACACAAGGAAGTATTTCAGACTCTGGGGGTCAACAAAGTTTAAAAGCACTTTGACATGTGTTACTTAAAACAATTAGGCACAATTTATAAAACTTCAAAAAAAATTCTTGAAAGATTGCTTACAAAATGTGGGAAATTTGTGCATTGGTTGAATTTGTGGGAATTTGTGTGGATACCTACAATACCACATGAAATTTCAAGCCCTGCCAGTTTAAAAAAAAACAAAAAAAAAAAAAAACAGTGCAACATACAAATGTGTCCCTTTATACATAAAATACTTCGTAGAAGTGATGTACAAAATGGTAAGTAAAAATTTACATTGTTTGCCACTGAATAAGAATTTTCATATAGATTCAAATTATATTTGATATAGTGACGTTTCGTTATGACAGCTCTAGTACAGACTAAGTGTGTAGGAAATCTTACCTTAATGTGACAACAGCATTTAAAGTAAAGCTTAACGTAAATTTAGTTTAACAAAAACGTAACAAGGTAGTTTTCAGTACAATAAATAGTTTGCAATTTTATTCTGATGCAGAGAGAAGCTTAACTTTGAGAAGTGTGTATTGAAAATACTTTAAATACACAATAGTTTAAAGTGCTTCAAAATATGTCAAGCATATTAAACTACTACAAAAACAAAACTGACATTATTAATAAAAACATCCTTCAAGAGTTTTTAAAAAAGGATTCCTGCTGTGAACATATAAGCCACTTAACTAAACGGCTTTATATACTAAACTACAGATAAGCTTGTAATTTACATGAGTAATAACTTGCATGTCAGAAGAATCCATGCATTTAGGATTGTCTATGGAACTATGAAGTTAATACATAACACATCAATAGGTATTACCTGCAGCTTGTCTGTGAAGTTTGGCTTCTCGTTCAATGCTGAAAGGATCATCCTGAGGCTCTAGAAGATCCCAATTTGGCCAGATAGATGTCCCTGGCCATCTTTTAGACAGACTTGAGGATGTAGAGGATACCAAAGAAGAATGGTCTTGATCAAGATGGGAACCAACACCAAGCTTGACAGCATCCCTTTGTATTCCACCCATTAAAAATGGTAGGGGAGGAGATATTCGCAGAGTGGACTAAAAGCACAAAAACGTTTTAGTAGTTATGCAGCATAAGAACAAACAAACAAGGTCATAAATTACCACAGAAACTAAGTAAATATTTCTTCTAAAGGAGAGAGAAAAAAAAAAAAACCCCACTTACTGACACCTTCAAACTCATCTGAAAAAATGAAATGGATAGCAACAAGTAGAAGGCCAATGTGTTAAATGATTTACCTGTATTCTTTTTTCAAAGTGTTCTTTCTGCACAAATGTATAAAGTCATTACAGATAAAGAAAATGTTTGATAAAGTTACATTTAAGCTTTTGCTAAATCAAAGCACGGTGTGCACAATCACTGTTTCTGGAAAATGTAAAATTAAAACAATCACCTCGTCTTCCAAATGTAAAAAAAGATTCCCTGCAAAAAGCACAGCAAATCCAAACTAATTTGTGGGTAGGAATAATCTGTGTGGCTAATTCTACCACATAGGAAACTGGATAACCATGTCTGCTTCAAATGAACTTTGGTGCTCTCAGACATCACAGGTCAGTGCAAATACCAGGTTATACAAGGACTAAAATACAGTAATCCCTCGCTACTTCGCGGTTCACTTTTCGCGGATTCACGACTTCGCGTGTTTTTAAATACAAGTGATTGCCCGCCTATCACGGAAGTTATGTTCCAGACCCATCAGCAACAGGAGAAAATCCGCGATATAGAAAGACCATATAAACAAACATTTTTATAGTTTAGGCCTTAAAATACCCATCCCACATGCTTTAAACATATGTAAACTTATAAAACACACTTTGCTAACACATATGATATGTGGATGTCGGGCTAAGGAAATGAGTAACATCTCACAATTATAAAACATTTTAACTTCACGCAAGACAAGACAGTGAGACAGGAAAATAGGTGCTGTACAGGCTTTTAAATTATTGACATGCAGAGTGACAAGCAGCACAAAGTCCACTTCTCCTTAGCGTTCATTCAGCTCCCCACCCCCTTGACAATGCGAAGTGGCAGGAGCGTACTGCGCCTCCAGGGAGGGGGGTTTGAGCGAACGTGCGTTCAGCCCTCACACACCCCCAACTCCTCCTCCTCCCGAACGCGCAGAGCGACAAGCAGGCATTTTGGCAGAAGCAGCACAAAGTCCATTTCTGTTCAGCGCGAGTTCAGCTGCCCCCCTTCACAAAGCGAGTGCAGACACATCGACGTCTGATCGCTGCGTGCAGTATGAAGTGTTGGTCTGCGGTGTTTAAGAATGTAGAAAGTGTTAACACGAGAGTGGGAAAGGTTAACACGAGAGTGGGAAAGGTTAACACGAGAGTGGGAAAGGTTAACACGAGAGTGGGAAAGGTTTATAAAGCCTTAAAATATGTATAAATAATAAAAAATATAGGTCGCTACTTCGTGGATTTTCACCTATCGCGGGGGGCTCTGGAACGTAACCCCCGCGACAGGTGAGGGATGACTGTATGTAGTGAAAAATATTCAGAGGACTAAATCGGCCTTCTCATTTAAATGCACAGAATACTGGAGATTTTGTAGTTCACTCATTTTCAAACAAAGCAGGACTATAGAAACAAGTATGAACTGCTGCAAAGTATGAAACTGTTGAAGTGAGGACCTTTTTCACTGCTACGCCGCTAAATAGGTAGTGGTAGTGTAGGTATTGCATGGTGAAAATGGACAGAACATTCCAAAACTGAAGCTGTAGCCGACGATAAAGTTGAACATGACACAGAAGAACTTTTGCCGAAAAAAAGTCACGTCCACTGCCTGGAGATACTTTGGTTTTAAAAGGTCGGATGTGGACCATTATGTTCAAACGTGTAAATACCGTTTCTATACTACTGGATAATACTGCAAGCCAAGTTGTACTGGTTTCATTTGTTTTCAATACAGTGTAATGTACCTGGGTACTGTGTAATCGTGTGACGACAGGTTGACTTTAATCTTGACAAATGGCGAGAATAAAGTTGACATGTTGGCTTTATTCTCGTAATTTGTCATTAAAAAGTAGTAGTAGAAGTAGGAATATCATGAAGTGAATGGATTCTGTGCGGTGATTGCTGTCTCCTCTTAGTGCGGAGGAAGTCAGTTTAAGAAGCGTAGTGATTAACAACTGGGTCGGGGAACACAACACAAAGCATTTAATGTGCTGCATTAACTTATAACGGGGTTTGAGAAAATCTAGTAAATTAAACATTGATTTTAGGATGAAGTTTAGTTTACGACATTCTACTTTAATTATAAAATAAACAGAATAAAGTGGAGATGTCGACTAATCTCGACAGTTTGTTTTTTCCTTCCCTGTGTCCGTATTTTTTTTTCTTCACCGTGGCCCTAATACGATTCCGTAGGGCTATACCACAAATAGCATCATAAATGCAAGGTGCAGTTTTATTTATGCATATAGCTTAGCTTGAAGCAAGGTCCATATTAATGCAGTTTGCCTAAATGATGGTTCAGTTGGTAAAGATGTCATCACCAAGTTGCACTGGTTTTAATTTTATTTTAATTTGGTGAATACTGTGTAATGCACCTGGGCTTTAAGCTTGAATAGTAGTATTACTGATAGATGCACGATTAGCTTAAATATTATGCAGTTTAATGATGGTAAAGTTGTTTAAAAAGCCACTTTAACGTGTCAGTGAACAGAGATTGTTAACATTAGCAGAAAGTGTAGTTGGTTTACAAAAAATATTTACTATTTATTTCATTTTCTAAGACATTCAGTGCAATACAACTTTTGACAAGTACCTCTGGATATTTTACTAATTCTAAATGCCTCTTTGGATGGTTGAAAATATGTTGTCAAAATTACAGTTTAAGTTGTTTGCAAAATTTGTTCAATAAAAAAGTTCTACATTTTGACTGCATCTGTCATGCAATGGGATTCCTTCTCTTCATTAGTGCCACCCCTTGAAAACTATCACTTTATGGGGCCATGCAAACCTGTATTAATACTTGTGTACACATTAAAAGGTTTTTTTTATACAATGTACAGGGTGCGCACAAAGTCCGTATACCCCTATCTTTGGGAGGATTTTGAAAGCTAAAGGTTATCCCTCTTAGGAATCCAAAACATCTGTATGGGTCCCTCCATGATCTCTGCATAGCCGATTCCGCTGCCAGGTTCTCCTGCGACATTTGCGGGGTGACTTCCTGGAACACTGCACAAACCGCATGTTTCAGTTCATCGTTCGATGAATAACGGCGCTTCCGCACATCATCTTTGATAAACCCCCAGAGTGCATTATCTGGAGTTGAGATCAGGGCTTCTCGGAGGCCACGGAAGAGGAGCAGGATTGTTGAGGTGATCACGCACGGGCATGTGTCCAGTCTTGTTGAAACCAAACACTGTCAAGGACGCCCTGGTTTCTCAGTTGCGGGATGAGCCAGCCATTCAGCATTTACAGATAACTGATTTGGTTAACAGAACCATCAAAAAAAATAAGGGCCAAACAAATGCTGTGCTGTCATTCCGGCCCAGATCATCATGTGTGGTGGGCTACGCTCAATTTCTTCAAAGAAATGTGGATTTTCTTTTCCCCAGAAAAAAACACGTTTCAATTGCGGGAGAGCTGCAATAAATCATGCACTCATCAGAGAACATAACCTTTTCCTTCTCAGCATGTGCTGGAAATTGGTGCAACATCAGATCACAAGCTTCCTGACTTTTGTCACCCATCGCTTCGTCTTGGAACAACCGCCACATTGTTGCGATTTCTTGAGCGGCAGCACCAGACGGGATGTCAGAAACACACCTCGAAATACCGGGAAGACTTGGGCGGATGTCCACAGGAACCAAATTGTCATGGTTATTCCTGTAAATGCTCCTAAAGATAGGGGTATACGGACTGTGCGCACCCTGTACAATTCTCTTGACAGTGGAATAGGTTATTCTTAGCCACATTTTCCACTGCAATTGCTGGCTAACATCCACTCATGCATGGGGAAAAAAAATACCGGTCGAATACCGTGAAACTAGGATGTACTAGAAGCTTATTTTTGGCTGCCTTTCACAGACATCTGCTGGTGTCCAATAGCCTGCAACTTCATATTGGATTATATACTATAAGCGCACATATCCATGTTAGTTTTAAGTTGGTTAATCTATTTCAACTCGTTTACATCTGAACCATGTTTGCATTGACAACCTGCTTTCATTAAGTGCATTATTAACTTAACGAACTGCTATTCATATTCTAGGTTCCCTTTGCTAGTCTTCCACAAGCACAACCATTTCATATTAAATTTGCAAATTAAGCCAAATGATGCTGGAATTACTTTTGGAGTAGCATCTTCACAAAAGGCCTATAGTTATACATATAGAACAGAGCATTGTGCAGATTTGAGGAATACACTTCCAACAAAGATGTATTAGTCAAAAGCCATGACACCCAGGGTTTAGAACCAAGACCTCTGCATTTCAGATATTACTTATGTAAATTTAGAAAAGCAAACCAGTTAATGGAGGCGAAAACTGGCTGAAAACAATACACCTTGATAAACCTTTCCAGTTCACAACTTAAGCTGAAATGACATTTCACAACAGACTAGCATGAGATCACTATAATCTATAATAATAAAAGGCAAAGCCCTCACTGACTGACTCACTCACTGACTCACTCATCACTAATTCTCCAACTTCCCGTGTAGGTGGAAGGCTGAAATTTGGCAGGCTCATTCCTTACAGCTTACTTACAAAAGTTAGGCAGGTTTCATTTCGAAATTCAAAGCGTAATGGTCATAACTGGAACATATTTTTTGTCCATACACTGTAATGGAGGAGGCGGAGTCACGTATCGCGTCATCACGCCTCCTACGTAATCACGTGAACTAAAAACAAGGAAGACATTTACAGCACGAGTCACACGCGGGAACGAAGGTAAATTACGTTAATTTTTGACTGTCTTTTAATACTGTGTGAGCATACATATTAACACATGTGCAATTAAACGTGTGCATTTACGGGGTGATTTCTCAGGCTTAAAAGCTCACCTTTTATCAAACGCGGGAAGAAAGGTAACTGACGTTGTTCACTGTCTTTTAATACTGTGTAACCATACATATTAACACATGTCCAATTAAACGTGTGCATTTACGGGGTGATTTCTCAGGCTTAAAAGCTCGCCTTTTACTAAAAAGCTAAATGCAAAACTATTTTCAATCAGTTTATTGAAACGCTCCCGTTAAGGATTGCAATAACATATTCGCGAGATAAAACAACGAAGTAGGGGGAAATGGAGGAACAGCCGCAAACAGCGAAGAGCAAAAAATTAATTAAACAATTGAGAACGGAGCGAGTTAAGCATACAAGCATGTTCATAAGGGAAACAAAGCACGGTGTAAAATGTAAGTTTAAATTAAGTTAATAGAAACGCTCCCGCTGCGGATTGCAATAACATATTCGCGAGATAAAAGTTTAATGAGAAGACACGAGGTATAAACGAAGCACACGCCGTGGCGCAACGTTAGGGGCAACAGTTTCAACCATTCTATGATCTGCTTCTCGCAACTGAAAGACGGCACATTGCGGATGTTAGCCGACTTGATGACCGCAACGTTAGGGGCTTCAACTATGCCGCTGACGCAACATGTCAGTGCCAACACTTTGCAGACTGTACTTAAAAGACACGCCCTCCTCACTGGACAGTTAAAAACACCAATCAAACTAACGATGACATCAAGTATTACCCAATCAAAAGTAGGAAAGGAGGCATCTTCATAAAATGCGTGTGGGATGATTTGCATGAGACGCTGCTTTAAAAAAAAAAATAAAAAAAATACGGGATAAATCCCGTCCAGTATTGATTCAAAACGGGACGCGCAATTACCATATTCGCCCCTGCGAAGCACGGTGATTTTGCTATATATATTAAACTATTTCAACCATTGTATGATCTGCTTCTCGCAACTGAAAGAAGGCACCGTGGCAGAAGTTAGCCGACTTGCTCACCAACCACAAGCGTTACCTGGTAGGTAACCACCCATACAATCAGATTGTGAATCAGACTACGAATGCCTGCAATGTAATTACCCCGATCTACATGCTGTCAAATGAACGAACCACACGCCGTGGCACAACGTTAGGGGCTTCGCCTCTACGTCCGAGGATCGATTCCCGTATGGGAGTGCAGTGACTGTGTACTCCTGATGACCCACAATTATGGCGAAACACGTGTCGCATACTATGCATCTTCAAAGCACGGTGTAAACAGTAAGTTTAAATTAAGTTTATAGAAACGCTTCCGCTGCCGTTTGCAATACCATATTAGATGACTTTGTAACAGAGTTAAAATTGCTGGAGCGATACATTTTTAACTGCCGGGTCATATCGCGTGTTCTTGGGTAGGTACACCAAAAAATGTATACATTTATGCATGTAATGGGCAAACCAAAAATGTACTATACCCGAAAGCACTACAGTAGTACTCAATGTATCTTTACTTCTTAAATGTTAATGTTTTACTGTTTAATAATTTATACGCTTCTTATATGTTATTCAGATTCTTTTATCAAAATACCAGTAACAGCGCACTGCACGATAACGTGGAGTGAATACACTTGACATGACCATTCATAGTATTTATCCTCTTTCTCTGTACGTTTACCATTCGTTTGCTCAGAGGTTGATGCGCTTGCTGCTTAATGAGCAGCTCTTCACCGTAGCGTCCCGCTGCTTCTCTTCTTTCGTCGGCATCTTTTCCCGTTAAAACTGATTTTTTTTTAAAACTTAATATGTTTTCTTTAATTTTTCAGTTAAGCTGGCACTTAAGTCTTCAATCTGCCTCAAGAATGATTACCGAAGGTGGTAGACAATGAAAACGTCAGCCGTACGCATCCGCCACGCACGCACTGGTGCGCGCAGCTGTGAGTTGATTCTACAATAAAATAAAATAAAGATAAAGAGTAATAACTTGCAGCACCGCTATTCAATTACACTTGCCTAATGCCTCTCCTAAGGGGAAATACTGTGGGATCTGGGCATCCGTCAAAGCAGCAATCACAAGCCCGATTAGAAAGCGGGAAGCTGCGATTTGTCCTCTCCCTCCCATGTAACAATCACAGCCCGTGTTGCAACGCACTATGTATGTATGTATGTATATATGTATATATATATATATATATATATATATATATATATATATATATATATATATATATATATATATATATATATATATATATATATATATATATATATGTGTGTGTGTGTTCAAATGTGTGGGAAAGCGAATAGCAGACGTCACGTAGTATATGTGTACCAAATTTCAAGTCAATAGGTGAAACGGTTTGCGAGCTACAGCCGATTTAAAATCCTGGACAGACAAACGAATAGCCACGGTAGCGTATTATAGAAGAACATTTTACTGTTTAATAATTTATATTTATATGCAATGTGCTTCTTATATATTACTTCATATATTCATATGATAATGATGTTAATGTTGTTTATATTGATTTCTATGTTATTGTAAGTGCTCTTTATTTGTGGAAAAATAAATTTGGCAATTAAACTTATTTTATACATACATTTTATTTTTTTCTCTTGCACTCAGTGAGCGAATCCACTGGGTAATCAGCTATATACATATACACACATATATACATATACACACATATATACATATACACACATATATACACATATATATACACATACATATATATACACATACATATACATACACATATATACATACACATATATACATACATATATATACATACATATATACATATATATATATATATATATCTATATACAGTGGTGTGAAAAACTATTTGCCCCCTTCCTGATTTCTTATTCTTTTGCATGTTTGTCACACAAAATGTTTCTGATCATCAAACACATTTAACCATTAGTCAAATATAACACAAGTAAACACAAAATGCAGTTTGTAAATGGTGGTTTTTATTATTTAAGGAGAAAAAAAAATCCAAACCTACATGGCCCTGTGTGAAAAAGTAATTGCCCCCTGAACCTAATAACTGGTTGGGCCACCCTTAGCAGCAATAACTGCAATCAAGCGTTTGCGATAACTTGCAATGAGTCTATTACAGTGCTCTGGAGGAATTTTGGCCCACTCATCTTTGCAAAATTGTTGTAATTCAGCTTTATTTGAGGGTTTTCTAGCATGAACCGCCTTTTTAAGGTCATGCCATAGCATCTCAATTGGATTCAGGTCAGGACTTTGACTAGGCCACTCCAAAGTCTTCATTTTGTTTTTCTTCAGCCATTCAGAGGTGGATTTGCTGGTGTGTTTTGTGTCATTGTCCTGTTGCAGCACCCAAGATCGCTTCAGCTTGAGTTGACGAACAAATGGCTGGACATTCTCCTTCAGGATTTTTTGGTAGACAGTAGAATTCATGGTTCCATCTATCACAGCAAGCCTTCCAGGTCCTGAAGCAGCAAAACAACCCCAGACCATCACACTACCACCACCATATTTTACTGTTGGTATGATGTTCTTTTTCTGAAATGCTGTGTTCCTTTTACGCCAGATGTAACGGGACATTTGCCTTCCAAAAAGTTCAACTTTTGTCTCATCAGTCCACAAGGTATTTTCCCAAAAGTCTTGGCAATCATTGAGATGTTTCTTAGCAAAATTGACGAGCCCTAATGTTCTTTTTGCTTAACAGTGGTTTGCGTCTTGGAAATCTGCCATGCAGGCCGTTTTTGCCCAGTCTCTTTCTTATGGTGGAGTCGTGAACACTGACCTTAATTGAGGCAAGTGAGGCCTGCAGTTCTTTAGACTTTGTCCTGGGATCTTTTGTGACCTCTCGGATGAGTCGTCTCTGCGCTCTTGGGGTAATTTTGGTCGGCCGGCCACTTCTGGGAAGGTTCACCACTGTTCCATGTTTTTGCCATTTGTGGATAATGGCTCTCACTGTGGTTCGCTGGAGTCCCAAAGCTTTAGAAATGGCTTTATAACCTTTACCAGACTGATAGATCTCAATTACTTCTGTTCTCATTTGTTCCTGAATTTCTTTAGATCTTGGCATGATGTCTAGCTTTTGAGGTGCTTTTGGTCTACTTCTCTGTGTCAGGCAGCTCCTATTTAAGTGATTTCTTGATTGAAACAGGTGTGGCAGTAATCAGGCCTGGGGGGGGCTACAGAAATTGAACTCAGGTGTGATACACCACAGTTAGGTTATTTTTTAACAAGGGGGCAATTACTTTTTCACACAGGGCCATGTAGGTTTGGATTTTTTTTCTCCCTAAATAATAAAAACCATTTAAAAACTGCATTTTGTGTTTACTTGTGTTATATTTGACTAATGGTTAAATGTGTTTGATGATCAGAAACATTTTGTGTGACAAACATGCAAAAGAATAAGAAATCAGGAAGGGGGCAAATAGTTTTTCACACCACTGTATATATCTATATATCTATATCTATATATAGATGTGTATGTATGTAGATATACAAATATGTATATGTATATATATGTCGATATACAAATATGTATATGTATATATGTGTATATATATGTAGATATACAAATATGTATATATATATGCGTCTGTATGTGTATATACAGTATATATATATATATATATATATATATATATATATATACAGTGTATATATATATATATATATATATATATATATATATATATATATATATATATATATATAAATAATGTGTGTGTATGTATGTATGTGTGTATATATATGTTGATATATGTATATATATGTGGATGTGTATATGTATATATATATGTATATATGGTTATGTATATATATGTTTACATAACCTCTTTAACACACTTCGCTGCGAAGCGCGGGTATTTTGCTAGTACTAAATAAAAGGCAAAGCACTGACTGACTGACTGACTGACGAAATTTGGCAGGCTGATTCCTTACAGCTTACTTACAAAAGTTAGGCAGGTTTCATTTCGAAATTCAACGCGTAATGGTCATAACTGGAACCATTTTTTTTTCATAATATACTGTAATGGACGGCAGCTCGATGGCCGTGGGAGGAGGAGTTGAGTGTCATGTCATCACGCCTCCCACGTAATCACGTGACAAGACTGAACGCAGTAGGGACAAATGGAGGAGCCGCAAACAGCGAAGAACAAAAAATTCATTAAACAATTGAGAACGGAGCGAGTTAAGCATACAAGCATGTTCATAAGGGAAACAAAGCACGGTGTAAAACGTAAGTTTAAATTAAGTTTATAGAAACGCTCCCGCTGCGGATTGCAATAACATTCGCGAGATAAAAGTTTAATGAGAAGACACGAGGTATAAACGAACCACACGCCGTAGCGCAACATTAGGGGCAACAGTTTCAACCATTCTATGATCTGCTTCTCGCAACTGAAAGACGGCACATGGTGGATGTTAGCCGACTTGCTGACCGCAACGTTAGGGGCTTCAACTCTGGCGCGGACGATAGAGATTCGATTCCCGAGAGGGGATGCAGGGAGTGTGTATGCCTGATAAGCCCAGAATTAGGGAGAAACGTGTCGCATACTCTTTGCATTATTTGAAAGTTAACTATTAAAACCATTCTATGATCAGCTTCTGGGAACAGAAAGAGGGCACGTGGCGGATGTAAGGCGACTTCCTGACCAACCGCAAGCGTAACCTGGCAGGTAACCATCCATACAGTCAGATTGTGATTCAGAAAACGAATGCCATGAATGTAATTACCACGATCTACATACTGTCAAATAAATGAAACACACGCCGTAGCGCGACAGCTGTGAAAAGCGAGGTTCACAAAAAAACAGATCCTTAAATTGTTATTGGTATATTTTCGATCCGTTTAAAAAGGTTTTATTTTCTTCTTAAAAAATTAAAAGCAGTACTTCGCCGCAACGAAGCGCAAGAATTTGGCTATATATATCTGCTTCTCACAATTAAAAGCGGGCACGTGGCGGATTTTAGACTACTTCATGACCAAACATAAGTGTTACCTGCCAGGTAGGGTTACCACTTTTAATACAAAAAAAAATAAGGGACGCATACTGCAGTTGGTGCCACATCCCAGCGCCAACTCTTTGCAGACTCTACTTAAAAGACCCGCCCTCCTCACTGGACAGTTAAAAAGACCAATCAAACTAACGAGGACATCAAGTATTACCCAATCAAAAGTAGGAAAGGAGGCATCTTCATAAAATGCGTGTGGGATGATTTGCATTAGACGCTGCTTTAAAAAAAATGATAAAAAAAATACGGGACAAATCCCATCCCGTATTGATTCAAAACGGGACGCGCAATTTCATTCTCAAATACGGGACGATTCCGTATTTTAAAGGACGGGTGGCAACCCTACAGTGCCAGGTAACCACCCATACAATCAGATTGCGATTCAGACTAGGAACGCAATGAATGTAATTACCCCGATCTACATACAAGGCAAAAGTCTTGCAACATTCAAAGATGATGGTTTGGGATAAGTACACCATAGAACATAAAAGAGCTTATGAAGCCTTGAACCGATAAAAGCAAGATCTCAAGAGATCGTAAAAAAAAAAAAAAAAAAAAAAATAGGAGGTAATGTCGTTTTACTCGCTGTAGATTTTAGACAAACATTACCAGTTATTTCACGAGGGAGACCAGCAGATGAACTCAACGCTTCTTTAAAATCCATGCTTCTCCCACGCTCAGTTATATGTCGCGTGTTCTCGGGTAGGTGCACCAAAAAATGTATACATTTAAGCATGTAATGGGCAAACAAAAAATGAGGTATACCCGAAGGCACTTCAGTAGTACTCAATGTAACTTTACTTCTTAAATGTTAATGTTTTACTGTTTAATAATTTATACGCTTCTTATATGTTGTTCAAATTCTTTTATCGAAATACCAGTGACAGCGCAATGCACGATAACGTGGAGTGAATACAGCATACGCATCCGCCCACGGCTGCCCTGGTGTGCGCAGATAGGAGTTCATTCTACAATAAAATAAAATAAAGATAAAATGAGTAATACAATCATCACCCATAAAGCGGATAGTAGACGTGACGTACTATATGCGTACCAGTTTTCAAGTCAATAGGTGAAACGGTTTGCGAGCTACAGGTGATTTAAAATCCTGGACAGAAACGAATAGCCATGGTAGCGAATTACAGAAGAAGATTTTACTGTTTAATAAATTTATATGAAATGTGCTTCTTATATATTACTTTATATTCTCATATGATAATGATGTTAATGTTTATATTGATTTCTATGTTATTGAAACTGCATGTATGTGTGTGTGTATATATATATTATACATACATACACACACGTGTGTTTACACACATATATGTATACACACACACACACACATATATATATACTAGCAAAATACCCGCGCTTCGCAGCGAAGAAGTAGTGTGTTAAAGAGGTTATGATTATATATATATATATATATATATATATATATATATATATATATATATATATATATATATATATATAACACACACACACACACACACACACACACACACACACACACACACACATACATACATAACCTCTAACACACTACTTCTCCGCTGCGAAGCGCGGGTATTTTGCTAGTCAGAATATAAGTTTAAATAGGTCAATGTGCTCTGTACAAAAATTTTTATAAATCCACTCACATGTACAGCTAACACAAGGCCAGATTTAGCACACAGGAGTTCACCATACAAGAACTGCTAGGTAAGTGCTTTTTTAGACGAGTTAAGGACAAACTGCAAAATGGGCATTGTACTATTTGTGTGTCAAGAGTCAGCATGACATTGAATCTTTTCCTTGTATGGAATGGCATGATTTACCCAAGTGGGGGCCTGCATATGGAGAAAGTATACAGTAATCCCTCGCTACTCCGCGATTCACTTTTCGCGGATTCACGACTTCGTGGATTTTATATGTAAGAATATCAAAATAAATAACGCAGATTTTACACTGCTTCGCGGGTTTCTGCGGACAATGGGACTTTTTACTTCTATTACTTGCTTCCTCAGTTGGTTTGCCCAGTTGATTTCATACAAGAGATGCTATTGGCGGATGGCTGAGAAGCTACCCAATCAGAGCACGCAGTTAAGTTCCTGTGTGCTGCTGATTGGCTCAGCGACGGAGTGGTGCATTAACCAGGAAGTCTCATCTCACTCATTCAGCATTAACGTGCTCTTGCTACTGCATTCAGGGGATCATCACCTTCATCGTCATCATTTTTACTGCGCAGCATATTCATCACGTCATATATAGCTACGTGTACTTCGCTATACAGTAAGTGTAAACTTATCTACTGATTTCATATTGTTTAGCAGTTGTCCCTGTTATTAATAGAGTAAAGGGTGGGTTTAAAAATGTCCAAGTACACGTTAAATAAATATGGTGTCCCTACTTCGCGGAAATTCAGTTATCGCGGTCGCTTCGCCTTTCGCGGCTTCACTCTATCGCAGATTTTATATGTAAGCATATTTAAATATATCTCGCGGATTTTTTGCTGGTTCGCGGATTTCTGCAGACAATGGGTCTTTTAATTTCTGGTACATGCTTCCTCAGTTGGTTTGCCCAGTTGATTTCACACAAGGGACGCTATTGGCAGATGGCTGAGAAGCTACCCAGCTTACTTCTCTCTCTCTTGCGCTGACTTTTTCTGATCCTGACGTAGGGGGATTGAGCAGGGGGGCTGTTCGCACACCTAGACGATACGGACGCTCGTCTAAAAATGCTGAAAGATTATCTTCACGTTGGCTACCTTCTGTGCAGCTGCTTCGTGAAGTGACATGCTGCACGGTGCTTCACATACTTAAAAGCTCAAAGGGCACGTATTGATTTTTTTTATCTGTCTCTCTCTTTGCTCCTGACGGAGGGGGTGTGAGCTGCCGCCTTCAACAGCTTTGGCTTTTAAGTATGCGAAGCACCGCGGTACAAACAGCCCTATTGATTTGTTTGCTCCTTTGAAGAGGAAGACATGTTTGCATTCTTTTAATTGTGAGACTGAACTGTCATCTCTGTCTTGTCATGGAGCACAGTTTAAACTTTTGAAAAAGAGACAAATGTTTGTTTGCAGTGTTTGAATAACGTTCCTGTCTCTCTACAACCTCCTGTGTTTCTGCGCAAATCTGTGACCCAAGCATGACAATATAAAAATAACCATATAAACATATGGTTTCTACTTTGCGGATTTTCTTATTTCGCAGGTGGCTCTGGAATGCAACCCCCGCGATGGAGGAGGGATTACTGTATTGTGCAAAACCAAAGTTAGACTAGTGCATAGTTAAATGAGGCAGTTTGTTTGCACTACTGCGATCTTTACTTTTTTTATATTTTCTAATTTTCCTACTATCATATCCTTTAACTTTCTCCAAGTGTGTAGCGTCTTTTTTTGAGCCTTTCTAATTTCACTGGTTTCATAGTCTCTAACCTGCTCTGCATGTGTTTAGCGCCAATGTTTGTAAACGTCATTATGAAGTTCTAGTTTGTCATTTTACTCCTCGTCTTAATTCTAAGCCGTACAGTACAATACATAGAACAGAATAAATCCTCAATACAGTATAAAAAGTCTATAAGTACAGAGTAGAATTTCACATTAGATATATCACATATGATTTGTTTTAAGTCCTGGAGACGTTATTCATCAAGCTGCCTCCCCCATTTTGCCATTCCACGTCTGAAATTGCGCTAATCCGATGAAAGGACCCCTCATTCCCACATCCCCATTCATCAGGGATGACTACCTTAGGCAGGCAATCTACAATTTAAAGAGATTGTCATTTTCTTGTGAATTGTTACATATGCATTATTTTCACTTTTACTTTAAAAACTTTTGTAAAAACAATACTTGTCCTTTATTTTCGGCCACGTGCGTGGTTACATCTTTCTTCCTAGACGTATAATACTGCTCGTGTTGTGAAGGGTGTTGTGGCTGAATGTACGCTAAGGATATGCCTTTGAATCTATTGCTGTCTTTTTGCTGCTTGCTAGCTGCCTCTTCTGCCTGTCGCACCTCGTTTTAAGAGCTGGGAACACATGATGCTTGCCTGCCAAAAGCAATCCAAGAACTGCTAGCTTAGAGGTCTGTTGACTTGTTTTAAATGATGGCTCACTGCCTGGTCTCGCGTGACATTGTAAAAGCAATACCTGTCTTATTTCTGGCCACGGGCGTGGTTGAATTCTTTCTTGCAGGATGTACAACGCTGCTCGCGTTCGGTTGGGGTAGCTGCTGTCGCAGCTTTCTCCACATGTGTATAGCGCAGTTTTTTGGTTTTTTTTTTGTTTGTTTTTTTTTTAGCCTAATTTCACTGGTTTCATAGTCCCTTACCTGGGGAGTATTTTCCGTACATCGCTTAAACCATCCGAGATCAGGTGCCTCATCTTGGATGAGTTAATGCCAGTGAAACTCATCCAGATAAGTCGGTTTTTCAAACGCAGCTGTGTATTAGTCGAGCTGGATCTAATCATCCAAAATGAATGCACGCGCCCGCACCGAGTGAAAAGCCCATATATATTGAGTCTAGAAAACATGATCAGCAAGTCTTTCATAGGCTGCAACAAAATGCAAGACCTTTTATTCGAAGGACATGAAGAATTTCAAGATTTAATATGCACAAGGGGTAACACTGCAAAAGCAGCCCAAACCAGAAAAGACAGCTGACAAAAACTGGCAGACAAATGAAATGCGTGTGCATTGTACTTACTGAATGCAGCGTTTCATTTCCTGTGTGTCAGATTAATTATTTAATATGTCATAATTCCAGATCAAACGTGAGCACAAGGAGAATACGGGAATAGGTTAAAGTGAAGTACAAGAATATATACCAATATTAACCAGTTTGAAGTATAACTATTTAAAGAATTGATGACAAAGAATCATATATAATGTAAAGAACATTAATTTTAAAGCTAATAAGGCAGACAAGCAAAAAACAGCTGGAGGTCCATGCGGTCCAGACCTAACCCCTGCAGAAGAGTTGGCTCTCCAGCAAAATGCCCATGGCCCTGTTTGAGGGCATTCCACGGGGAAGCTCCTCCTCAGAACCAGTGGCAGGATGCAGTGGTCACTTCATTTCAGGTAAAGGATGGTCATTGCATATATTTGTCCTCAATGTGTGCCATAAGTATGTTCTATATAGCCCTCTTTTTTGTTGGGTCATTTGCAGGGAATGTCATATCCCTAGAACCTGTGTCTGACCAACGAGATATTGACGAAGGTCAAATATTTCATGAAGACACTGTCTGATTATTCATCAGGCGGAGAGGTACATTTTCCAAATGTTTGATCAAACTCCACTCTGATCAGTCCCATGTGCCCCAATCACATTTGGAAACCCTGGGTAATGAGAATATTAGGCTGATTGTGAGATTCTTTATGGAATACCTGCAATGGCATGAAATGCCTCTTTTGTCTGCACATGCAGGTGTCCAGGAAACACAATGAAAACCCGAAGGAAATGTTTCAGAGCCAAACAGACTTTACGAATTGCCTGGCAAACTGCACTTTGAAAGATGTTCCGCATCGCCTACAGTATATAAAAAAGTGCCACTTGCAAGAAACCTCAAAGCAATGCATATCGTCTGTGTGGTTGTGAGAGCCCGACTTCGACTTTGAATATACGGAGATAAACCTTTGAGGTACAATATTCCCCCTCGGCTAAAGCGGTATCTTTCGTACAGAATTTCCTCCGGGAGCAATAAAGGATCTTGCCGATCACGCAAAACCCTCTCTATATGAACTTCTCTTCGTATAATTTGCGCACCAATATCAATTGGTCGCTTATTCATGAACGGCAAAGCCATGACTGGATGACTTCCATGCACCGTCACTGATCATGTGTGTAAACTAATCCTTGTTTACGTAGAACAAACCTGCTCCGAGCAGGTTTGCGGATTTGGATGTGTTGCTATGACAACACTTCCAGCAAGAGTTTCGAAAAACCGACAGATCCAGGATCGGGCCAAATCGTCAACAATTACATCCGGCTAAGCGAGTAATCCATGTACGAAAAATACCCCCCTGCTCTGCATGTGTTTAGTGTCAACGTTTGTAAACGTCTTTATGAAGTTTTACTTTTTTACTCAGTCTTAATTCTGAGCCAGATTGGACGTGCTTTTTTTTCCCCCAATTCCACTTGTTCTGGGCTAATTACTTTCCTTATTTTCTGAATTTGCACCTCGATTATTCATTTTTGCTCTCTGTCCAACGCATTTGAGTCTCTTTTCTAAGCGCCCGATTGGACATGCTTTTTTTTTTCCATTTCACTTGTTCCGGGCTGATCACCACATTCCTTATTTTCTAAATTTGCACCTAGATTTTTCTTTTTAGCTTTTTTTTCTCTCCATCGCTTTTGGGTCTCTTTTCTCAGCACTTTTCTTTGTTTAATCGTCAACGTTTCATTTCTACCCTATTCATTTCTACCGTACTGACCTTATACACTTTATATACACTGAGCCCTGGAGCTGTGTGCGCTGCATGACTGCCTTTACACTACAGCTTTGTTTTTTTTGATATTGCTTGTAAGTAGGGTGTGTCTTGCAAGACTCTAGTTCTATGTTCCCGTGAGACGCACCAGGGCAGGTCTCTTTCGTCTTGTGGGTCTTTAAATTATCTTCCGAGAAGATCACGTATCGTAGACTATCAGGACAGGATTTCTTTTTACAATAGAGAGATGAGACATGCTAGATTCTCCTCACGGCTGCTCACAAATTTCTACAGATCTGCTATAGAAAGCATTCTCTGTCACAGTATGACAGTGTGGTAGGCAGCTGCACAGCACAGGACAGGACACGAAGGACTTGGCATGAGTGGCGAGAACAGCACAGGGAATCGTGGAAAGTCCTCTCCTAGACCTGGATTCTATATGCTAGAAGGGTGCAGAAGAGGGCCAAATGTATAGCTGCAGATCTCACCCATCTGGGAAATGGACTGTTTGCACCACTTCCTTGGGGAAAGTGGTATAAACAAAAAAAAAAAAAAAACACAAGTACCAGCAGACAGACAGCTTTTTCCCCCCAGAGCTGTGAAGTCCATCTGCCCCTGCTGATACACATACATATATCTACCCATAACCTACCCCCTGTAGACATGCACTTTCCCTCGTAATCAAAACACACACTTATTCCTCCTCTGCAGACCCACGCACACAGATCACTGGTCTCTGCAGGCGTACAATCTCAGGAAAAGTCTACACTTGATGTTTTATTGCTGCTTTTATATTTGTATATATTTTTTGTAGTGTATCATGTACTTTATTCTGCCTTGAACCCGAGTCCTACCAACAAAAATTTTATTATGTGTATGCATAGTGTTGGGAGGTATACCGGTTCATACCGAAAACTGTTTATTTTTGTTATATTTTTCTTATAATCGCAACACCGGTTTAAATAGCCTAAACAACGTTCAGAACGTGGTGCAGTGGGAAACTGTTCAAGTTGGGACCCTTTTCACTGCTACACCGCTAAACTTGCATGCAACGGAGAACATGCGTTAACGGAGGTATTGAGCGGTGAAAATGGACAGAACATTCCGAAACTAAAGCTGTAGCAGACGATAAAGATGAATGTGAAGACACAGGAACTTTTGCCGAAAAAAGAAGCCGTGTCTGTTGTCTGGAGATACTTTGTTTTAAAAGGTCAGATGTGGACCAAACAACTATTTACTGCAAATGCTTTCAAGCTAAAGTTGTCGCCGGAGGCGGCAACACGAGCAATTTGCTGCACCACCTTAGCTGCAAATATGCTCTGGAGTACCATGAATGTATGGAACCAAGATTGGCACCCTCCACATCCTTAGGCAAAACTGAAAGCAAGAGGACACTCTAGCAAGTGCGTCTACAAGTGGCATCTGACTCGAGGTACTGCCTATGACAAAAAAAGCCAGCGGTGGATCAAGATAACCAACGCCATTACAATCCATATAGCGAACGTGTCAGTGGACAGAGATTAAAATTAGTGTAGCTGGTTTACAAAAAATATTCACTATTCCTTTTCTAAGACCTGTTTAGTGCAACTAAACTTTTGACAAGCACCTCTGGATATTTTACTAAGTTTAAATGCTTCTTTGGATGGTTGAAGATACAGTATGTTGTCAAACTTTTATAGTTTAAAGTTGTTTGCAAAATTTGTTCAGTAAAAAGGTTTTATATTTTGACTGCAACTGTCATGCAATGTGATTCCTTCTCTTCATTAGTGCCACCCCCTTGAAAAATCTCAGTTTATGGGCCATGCAAACCTGCATTAACACTTTTAAAAAAAGCATTAAAATGTTTTTTGTACAATGTACAATTCTCATGGCAGTGGAATAGATTACAGTTACTACAGTAGACTGGCTAAGAATAGTGGAAAATGTGGTTAACATCCACTCATGCATGGGAAAAAAATACCATTGAATACCGTGAAACCGGTAGGATTTTGAAAAATACCGTGATATACAATTTTGGTCATATCGCTCAGCACTATGCATAATGACAATGAAGAAACCTATCCTATCTAAAGACAGCCAAGTTATTTCTCCTATGACTTCTTACCGCCGTATCACCTTTTTATATATCTATATAGTTTTGGGTTATGTAACATGCTGCAAATACAAAAGAACTTATTCCAACCAGAAAGCTAGCACCCCCTGCTGGATAGAAGCAACGTTTAAAGGCCAAGTGACAGGCTTTTAAATTTGGGAATGTTGATGTAACAGTTTTAGAATTCGGTCATTTGCACCAGGAGTATAACTGAAACAGACCAATTAGCGTGCCACACATGGTAGATGTGACGCTTAGCCAAATGTTTGCAGTTTGTTGCTTTAATTTTGTATAGTATTACTAAATGCCATGTTTCTCATTGTTACACTTCATGATAGCCATAATGTGCAAACTGGAAACTTAACATTTTATAGCAACTATATGTGAAGCACAATGTTAATTTTATAAAGCTGATAATACATAACCACATTTTATAAAATCAATGGCACAAAGTAAACGCATAACAAAAACATTGTGCCTTACTCCACAAAAATTAAGAGCGGAGAGAAAGTCTCACTGATATACTAAGCCCAACCAATGATATCAATGCATTGGTCTACCCTGATAATATACAAGACTGCTTCATTGCTCATTAGAATCTGCATACTGCACTGCTGAGCGCTTCGTAAAATGCAGTACTTTTTAAAATGGAGTTAAAGGTGTAAACTAGTAGGAAACTTGTACACAATATATGAAAACTGAAAATGCATCCACATTGTACCTGAACCTATTAAAATATCATTAAAGCAGTTGATTGGGTAGCTGCAATGTAAACAATAGCATGCTAAAGATTATGCATTAACTAGCTTTGCAGATCAATCATTGCACAGCTTTAGGGATGCCAGATTTATCTTACTGTCAAATAGTGGTAAGGCTGCTTGTGGGGTGTGTGAGTTGGTCCCAGAGGTGCACCTCAGATTTTCCATGTACAGTAGACCCCCGCGAAGTTGTGTTTCAGAGTTCGCGGCCTCAGTCATTCACGGATTTTTCCTTAGAACGCATCTAATCGTTAGCGGAAACCGCAAATATCCTCTGCAATTTTTATGGCTTTTTTCGTGGCAGTACTGTACTGTAGAGACAACAGAAAGCAACTGTAGAGGAAAATCTGGCTTGGGATGGGGAAAGTAGCCAATAGAATTTGAAACTGCAACTTACAGCAGTCCCTGCAGTGGCTCCGATTCGTCTTCTGCGGAGGTCAAAGGATGTCCGCTCTGCTTTTAAAAAGGGGGCCAGTGACCAAAAGCCAAAAAAAAATTTGTAATTTGTTTCAAGTTCCTGTGTCTGCCTGCCTTCTGTTGGGTTACCTGTACTTAGTCCTCATGTACACAGGCAAACAAAACGAATAAGTGGATTCATTGCCATCCTGCCAAGGAAGGAGTGCTCCTGAACCCTCCACCCGTCTTCACCATTTCAGGAACTAGCAGTAGGACTCTCTTTACATTCCCATTCAACGTACTGATCTTTGGACTATTTTCATCATATTCTATCCATTGCCTTTTTTCCATTTACTGTGCGTGTTGTTTGTGCTGTTGTATTTAGTGTGGAATCGCCGTAAGGGGAACAGGGGTGGTATTTTCATTTAATTTGTTTTCATCATTTGCTGTTCGATTACCAGTTTGCTTTGTTTTTGTCCGAGTGCGTGAGGGTCAGGCCAAGGCTGGGTGCGTCCCTGGAATCTGGAATTTTTTATGGAATCACCATCTTTGATGGTGTGAATCTTAGCAGCACGGGACCGCTACAGTGTTGTTCATTTCTCCTTGATGCTGACTAACTGATGCATCTCCAGCTGAGTGTTTGTGCTTTCCGTTTTGTTCCTCTTAACCCTTAAACTGCCACAACCAGCAATAGTAGTTTCCCAATGCCATTTGTAAGCACACAGGAGCTGATCAGTCAGTGCCATGCATTCGTTGAGCAGCCAGCTCATGACCACTGCCAGCGCTTTGTGAGCAGGGGGGCTGAATGCACCCCTAGAAGACACGGACGCTCCTCAAAACCCCTCTAAAAAAAACGCTGAGAGATTACTTTCACATTGCTCCCTTACTTGCGGCTGCTCCATCGCGCGATATGCTTCTTGCGCGACGTTCAGCATGCTTAAAAGCTGAAACAGCACCTGTCCTTTTTGGCTGATTGCTTTGTTTCTCCTCCCCCAGACATCCTCTGCTCCTGTTGGGGGTCCCACTCCTGTTGTGCTCCCCTATGATGTTTATTTTTTAAAAAATAGAGAACTGCATACTGCGCTCGTTTTACTTCTGAAAGACATTTGTTTGAAGTGTTTGAATAAAGTTCCTGTCTCTACAATCTCCTGTGTTTGTGACCCAAGCATGACACCCTGCAGCCTCACTGTACCTGGGATTGAGCCGCTGCAACTATCAGCGCTTACCTCTGTGTGCTCGAGTGCAGCCAGTTCAAACACAGTTGGCTCGGCGATTTACTGAATTTCATCCATGGCGTCAGTTGCACCTTGCACATATTGTTCCAGTAGTTTTTCAAATCGGTTTTTACAGTACATTAGCAATGTGTAAAATGATCAGTGTTGCAGTAATTGTGATGCTTCTTTTTTTTCCCCCCATGCAAAGTGTTCCATTAAAATTTCACTTTTTGTGAACTGACACGTTTACTTAAAGTGCAGCAAAAGTATTTGGCGTCCAGGGATGCATTAATGCCCAAGTATGTAGCAGTTTAAGGGTTAAAGCCCCATGATGCCGCCGAAACGCCCTGCACCTTCTAAGGCTTCTGGCAATGAAAACACACTTCCATGAATTATAGTACGTATAGCGGTAATATTGGTATTTTACATTCTAGCACTGCGGGAGACATTGCAGTACAGTATACAGGTTTACCTTTACATTATTTTTAGGCAATGTATTAAGTAGAGTTTGAAATTAAAGTGTTTTGGGGCACATTTAGGGTTTAAACTATAAAAATAGGCTGCTTTTTTTTTTTTATAACCACATCCAAAATTTGCAGTTTTTCCACAATTCGCGGTTGCTCTAGGAACGTAACCCCCACAAATTTTAAGGGTGTACTGTACTGCATCTGTATGCCTTCTCATTTGCTCTTCACATTCAGAGACAGTGGTGCCAGGAGTATGCTTGCAGGGTAACTAAAAACAGCTTGCAGTAAGTTGCAGATTTGGCATATTTTAGGCGAGATGTACCGTAGATACTCGCGTATTAAATCGATCTCGCAGATAAGAGTGTATTGTTTAAGCCGAAAATTACGAAATTTGTTATGACCCGCGTACAAGTCGAGGGTAAAACTTGACAGCTATCAGAGATAGAGGGCGACAATCAGCTGTTAATGGCGACAAAACTCACTGTCATCACAGGCATTCCCCTCTGCTTGGAAAATGCTAGACTCGTTGACTCTGCAACTAATCCTTGCGTGTGCGTTAGTTGCGAAATGTAAACAAAGGCAAGATGGCGTCTGCGTCACGAGGGAGCGAAGCGAGTACAGAAAAGAAAAACACTCGGCAGACGATGTTTTGCACATTATTGCTGAGTCGGACTGATTTTTCAGAATCTGATTTTATTGACAGTGATCAGGAATCGAGCAAGAGAGTGAGAAGCCGGTATCAGCTGATTGGACACCAGCCAATGCCACCCCAGCTGATCGCATTCGCGCAGCCGATGCAGCTACTGGACTTCACAAGACAGCATGGTTTGCTGCTGGACTACTTCAGGCTGCTCTCTCCTGATGCTGCTTTTCAGCTACTGTCAGACGAGACAAACAGGTAGGCAGAGAAATTTTTAGAATCACGGGCTGCGCTTGCATCGCATTGATAGCGTGCGTTGCCTTGGTTCTTTTGATTCCAAATCTGGTTGCATGTGGCAGCTAATGGTATGTTTGTTATCCAAAACCTGCAAAAGGTAATGCTCAAATTCAAATACTTCACAGTTTAAAGAATTTAATGAATTAGAAAAAAAACTAGCTAATTAGCAATAGTATTGCTGGCTTATAATTATTTCAAAGACCATGGGAAACAGCAGGTGACTGGTGACTTAACACTGAATCGTTGGGTGTACAATGTCATTACCCAAATTCTATGGACAATTGTGTTGCCCCACAGATAAGTCGATTCTGTTTTTTTGAATGAATTTTAAGGCATAAATTTTTCGACTTATATGCGAGTATCTACGGTAATCAGTTTCCCGATTACATAGTGCTTTACAGATGAACTGTGCACATGATAGCTGATGTATAGCACCTTGAAACAGATTAGAGGGAAAAAAGCCTTAAACAAAAAAAACCCAGTGTATTTAAGCAGTATAACTATAAAGATTAGCCAAAATATTGTGTAGTTACGTTTGTAATTGTGAAATCTGCAATTGGCTTCTAAATGGCCAACAAGTCTGATGTTTGTGATATAAAATACAGTAATCCCTCACTATATCGCGCTTCGACTTCCGCGGCTTCACTATCACAGATTTTATATGTGAGCATATTTAAATATATATCGTGGATTTTTTGCTGGTTTGCGGATTTTTGCGGACAATGGGTCTTTTAATTTCTGGTACATGCTTCCTCAGTTGGTTTGCCGGGTTGAGTTCATACAAGGGACACTATTGGCAGATGGCTGAGAAGCTATCCAACCACAGCACGTATTACTATTAAATAAAACTCCTCAAATATATTGGGAGCACGGGGGCTGTTCGCACCCCTAGAGGATATGGCCGCTCTAGTGCTGGGCGGTATACCGGTTCATACCAAAAACCGTTTTTTATTTTTGTTATATGGATTTTTCTTATACCGGAACACCGGTTTAAATAGCCTAAACAACATTCGGAACGTGGCGCAGCGGGAAACTGTTTAAGGGGGACCTTTTTCACTGGTGCACCGCAAAATACACATCCAACAGAGTGTGTGTTAGTGGAGGTATTGAGCGGTAAAAATGGACAGGGAACATTCTGAAACTGAAGCTGTAGCAGACGATAAAGTTGAACATAACAGAAGAACTTTTGATGAAAAAAGGTGCTGTGTCTTATCTGTAGATACTTTGGTTTTAAAAGGTCGGATGTGGAGCATTATGTTCAAATGTATGAATACTGTTTCTATACTACTGGAAAATACTGCAAGCCAAGTTGTACTTTATTTTTCAATACTGTGTAATGTATCTGGTTACTGTGTAATACTGTGATGGTGCCGGTCCCCTACAGACTCCCTCTTCCCACATGGGAGTCGGTTGAACCAACACCGTCGATAGTTATGACTGAGATGAGCTGAGAAATCTCATTGAAGCCAGGGGATGTTGGAAAGTGCTCAAGTGCTTTTGTTAAAAACAGTCAAAGTAAAACCAAAAGTGTCCATTGGACAGTGTTCAGAAAAATACAGTACCCAAATAAATAGCAAATCCATAAAGCCAGTGAAATGTGGGGATAAAATCCATAATAAATATATCCATTAACATACAGTCTCTCTCCTCGCCCGATCGCAGCACACCACCTTCTGTCTCCACGGCTCACCCTTCACTGGTGTTGCTGACGGAGCCTTTGCAGCACGAACTGCTTTCTGCCAACCCGTTTTGGCTGCTGCCACACTGCGCAACCAGACCGTCCGAGGTCGGCACACCTCCCGTCTTCCTTCGTGCTCACTCAGTCACTCCTCAGATCCATTTGGAGGTCTTACATTTCGCTTGCACCACTCCACACGCTTACTCAGTGGGTTGAACCAGCCCCTAGACCGCCTAAGCCTGCACTCCCTCACAGAGCACCAGCTCGTGCTGCCTTCTCCTTCCTGGTGTCTGGATCGTCTCCCATGACTGCCTTTTCCCTTCTTTAACCTCCTTGTGGTTTTTTTCCTTCCCCCATCCTGCCGGCCCATAAATATACGTCTCCGTCCGTGGGCTCAGCGCCTTATTCACACGCCACATTAAGCCGATGAAGCAATTGAGAATGATCATATGTGACTCGCCCCAATCACCTCATCAACTCCCTGCGGTCGAGCAATCGCGCCCACGAAGACTGACACTGCGAATTGGATTTAAAAAATGGACCATTATTTGTTTTTCTTGACCCACTAAACAACAAAAATAGTATTATAAATGCAAGTTGCAGTCATCTCCAAGTTGCACTTGTTTTATTTTAGTTTGGTGAATACTGTGTAATGCACCTGGGCTTGAAGTTTTGATGTAATAGTATTACTGGAAGTTGCACTATTTTATTGTTATTATTTATTAGTTTATATATTATGCAGTTTAATGATGGTAAAGTTGTTTAAAAAGTCACTTTAACATGTCAGTGGACAGAGATTGTTAACATTAACAAAGTGTAGTTGGTTTACAAAAAATTTGTCATTTATTCCTTTTCTAAGACATGTTCAGTGCAATACAACTGAATGCCTCTTTGGATGGTTGACAATTTGTTGTCAAAGTTTTAGTTTAAGCGGTTTGCAAAATTTGTTCGATAAAAAGGTTCTATATTTTGACAGCAACTGTCATGCACTGTGATTCCTTCTCTTCATTAGTGCCTCCCCCCCCTTTTGAAAACTCACTTTATGGAGCCATGCAAACCTGTATTAATACTTGTGTGCACATTAAAATGTTTTTTTGTACAATGTACAATTCTCATGACAGTGGAATTGGTTATTCTTAGCCAGTCTACTGCAGTAATTGCAGTGGAAAATGTGGTTAACTCATGCATGGGAAAAAATACCGTTGAATACAGTGAAACCGGTACAATCTTGAAAAACACTGTGATATAGAATTTTGGTCATACCGCCCAGCACTAGGGCTCCTCAAAAAACGCTGAAAGACTACCTTCACATTGCTGCCATCCTTGCTGGGCTTACATGCGACTGCTTTGGTAAGCGATATGCTTCCCACATGGTGCTTCGCATACTTAAAAGATCAAACAGCACGTATTGATTTTTGATTGTCGGAGCAAGAGAGAGAAAAAAAAAAAAAACAAAAACTCTCTGCTCCTGGCGGAGGGGGTGTGAGCAGGGGGGCTGTTCGCACCCCTAGAGGATACGGACGCTCATCTAAAAGATCTTCACTTTGCTCCCTTCCGAGCAGCTGTTTTGTCAAGCGACATGTATCCCGCACGGTGCTTCGCATACTTAATACGTGCTGTTCGAGCTTTTGATTGTTTTTCACCGTTTCACTCTGACATTCTCCGCTCCTGACGGAGGGGTTGTGAGCAGAGGGGCTGTTCGCACACTGGCCTAGAGGATACGGACGCTCCTCTAAAAAATGCTGAAAGACTACCTTCACATTGCTGCCTTCCTTGCAGCTGCTTTGTCCGGCGGTACTTCGCATACTTAAAAGCCAAACAGCACGTATTGATTTGATAGAGAGAGAGAGAGAGACACACACACACACACACACACACAGAGACAGAGACAAATATTTTCTGCTCCTGACTTACACTCCTTTGAAGAGGAAGATATGTTTGCATTCTTTTAATTGTGAGACGAGATTATATTATATTATATATATATATATATATATATATATATATATATATATATATATATATATGAATGGAAGAGAAGGTCTGTGATACGGTTTGCATATTTGCAGTTGGAGATCCACAAAGGGAGAAAAAAACGAATCACGTATCATAAAATAGTTTTATTCCTGAGCTTTCAACCCGTCAGGGGTCTTCATCAGAGGATAATGCTTAGACTTACAAGAATCAAAGGCAATATATAGCAACACATTCAGTGGGGGGTGGGTGGAGGTGACCAAGTCCGTATGATCAAGGGGGGTGTTTGGGGGAATGTGTATCGTTAAATTAAAGTGCATATGTCCTTCTTAAGTTGGCATATGCTGGGTTTATGTCCAAGTGTCTGTTGATGGCATTTTCATCTGATAGCCAAGACTCGGCCAACTCTCTGGCGCTTTTTGTACTGGCCTTAAATTTCTTTCACGTTGTCCCAGTTGAATGTGTGTCCTGTCGATTTAGTATGTGCATATATCAAAGATAGTGCGTCCTTTCTTCTGACGGCGTTGCGATGTTCCTGTACACGTGTTGAGATTTTTTTTGACGTTTGTCCTATGTATACAGCTGAGCAAGAATTGCATGGAATACTATAAACTGCGTTTCGTGTTTCGGCTGTCGATTTCTTGTTTTTAGCATTAAACAGGACCATGCACAGATTGTTGGTGGGTTTATGTGCTATTTTGATGCCCCACTTGGTCAGGGTGCGTGCCGTGCCTTCTGACACATTATGGTGGTACGGGAGTGAATGCCAGGTGGGGTGGGGGTTCTGATTTACGTCGCTTGTATGCTGATACAAAAAGCGGCAGAGAGTTGGCAGAGTCTTGGCTATCAGATGAAAATGCCATCAACAGACACTTGGACATAAACCCAGCATATGCCAACTTAAGAAGGACATATGCACTTTAACGATACACCCCCCCCCCCCCCCTTTGATCATACGGACTTAGTCACCTCCACCCACCCCCCACTGAATGTGTTGCTATATATTGCCTTTGATTCTTGTAAGTGTAAGCATTATCCTCTGATGAAGACCCCTGACGGGTTGAAAGCTCAGGAATAAAACTATTTTATGATACGTGATTCGTTTTCTCCCTTTGTGGATCTCCAACTGCAAATCTCACACACACACACACACACACACACGAATGAGGTGGGCAGTATGTCCAAAATTCTATATCACGGTATTTTTCTAAATTCTGCCGGTTTCACGGTATTAGACGGTATTTTTTTCCCCATTCACGAGTGGATGTTAACCACATTTTCCACTGCAATTACTGCAGTAGACTGGCTAAGAATAACAGACTGTTATGGGAATTGTACATCGTACAAAAAGACATTTTAATGTGAACACAAGTATTAATCCAGGTTTGCATGGCCCCATAAAGTGATAGTTTTCAAGGGGGTGGCACTAAAGAGAAGGAATCACATTGCATGACAGATGCAGTCAAAATATAGAACCTTTTAATTGAACAAATTTTGCACAAGCTTTAAAATATGATTTTGACAACATATTTTCAACCATCCAAAGAGGCATTTAGACTTAGTAAAATATCCAGAGGTGTTTGTCAAAAGTTGGATTGCACTGAACAAGTCTTAGAAAAGGAATAGTAAATATTTTTTGTAAACCAACTACACTTTCTGTTAATGTTAATCTCTGTCCACTGACACGTTAGTGACATTTTAAACAATTTTACCATCATTATGCATAATATTTAATTAAACTAATAAACAACAATAAAATACATAATAGTATTACTGATAGCTGCACCATTACTTCAAGGCTTCAAGCCCAGGTGCATTACACAGTATTCACCAAATTAAAATAAAATAAAAGTGCAACTTGGTGATGACATCTTACCAACTGTACCATCATTTAGGCAAACTGCATTAATATGGACCTTGCTTCAAGCTAAGCTACATACATAAATAATAAAAACTGCAACTTGCATTTATAATGCTGTTTGTGGTATAGCCCTATGGAAGCGCATTAGGGCCACTGAAGAAAAAAAAATATGGACACTGAATAAAAAAACAAACTATATGTCGAGAATAAATTCGACATGTTGACTGTGTCAAGATTAAAGTCGACATTTCCACTTTAATTATAAAATAAACTATGAGAATAAAGTAGAATGTTGTAAACTAAACTTCATCCTAAAATCAATGTTTAATTTACTAGATTTTATCAAACCCCGTCACAAGTTAATGCAGCACATCAAATACTTTGTGTTAAGTGTTCCCCGACCCAGTCATTAATCACTACGCTTCTTAAACTGACTTCCTCCGCACTAACGGCAGGCGCCTGCAGCAATCACCGCACAGATAAACGTCTTTGTGAAATTAAAACTAATTAACTTAGCCGATCGAGTGTTCAGAACTTTAAAAATATCTTCGTTATACATGTTTAATTATGCCATCAATTCAGAGTTGCGCCCATTTCTGAACGAGTCGCCAGCACATCGCAGGATCAATACAAGCAAAACATACACTAGCACGTACAAAAACAAGTACAACTTGGCTTGCAGTGTTATCCAGTAGTATAGAAACAGTATTTACACATCTGACCTTTTAAAACTAAAGCATCTCCAGGAAACGGACGAGATTCCTTTTTTTTTTTTTCCCGGCAAAACTTCTTCTGTGTCATTATGTTTAACTATCGTCAGCTTCAGTTTCAGAATACTGTCCATTTTCACCGCGTGGCATACCTATGCTACCGCCCACTATTTGGTGGTGTAGCAGTAAAAAAAGAGCCCTAGTTCAACAAATCTGTGTTTAGCGGTGTAGCAGTGAAAAAGGTCCCCACGTGAACAGTTTCCCGCTGTGCCACATTCCGAACGTCGTTTAGGCAATTTAAACCGGTGTTGCGGTATAAGAAAAATCCATATCTCAAAAAAAATAAAAAATGGTTTTCGGTATGAACCAGTATACTGCCCAGCACTAATACATACACACACACACACACATACAGTAATCCCTCGCTATATCGCGCTTCGCCTTTCGCAGCTTCACTCCATCGCGGATTTTATACAAGCATATTTAAAAATATATCACGGATTTTTCGCTGCTTCGCGGGTTTCTGAGGACAATGGGTCTTTTAATTTCTGGTACATGCTTCCTCAGTTGGTTTGCCCAGTTGATTTCATACAAGGGACGCTATTGGCAGATGGCTGAGAAGCTACCCAACTTACTTTTCCTTCTCTCTCTCTTGCGCTGACTATCTGTGATCCTGACGTAGGGGGTGTGAGCAGGGGGGCTGTTCGCACACCTAGACGATACGGACGCTCGTCAAAAAATGCTGAAAGATTATCTTCACGTTGCTACCTTGTGTGCAGCTTTTAAGTATGCTGCACGGTGCTTCGCATACTTAAAAGCTCAAAGGGCACGTATTGATTTTTTTATCTGTCTCTCTCTGCTCCTGACGGAGGGGGTGTGAGCTGCCGCCTTCAACAGCTTTGCTTTTAAGTATGCGAAGCACCGCGGCACAAACAGCCCTATTGATTTGTTTGCTCCTTTGAAGAGGAAGAAATGTTTGCATTCTTTTAATTGTGAGACTGAACTGTCATCTCTGTCTTGTCATGGAGCACAGTTTAAACTTTTGAAAAAAAGAGACAAATGTTTGTTTGCAGTGTTTGAATAACGTTCCTGTCTCTCTACAACCTCCTGTGTTTCTGCGCAAATCTGTGACCCAAGCATGACAATATAAAAATAACCATATAAACATATGGTTTGTACTTCGCGGATTTTCTTATTTCGCGGGTGGCTCTGGAACGCAACCCCCGCGATGGAGGGATTACTATATATCTATATATATATATTATATATATATTTGCAGTTGGAGATCCACGAAGGGAGAAAAAACGAATCACGTATCATAAAATATTTTTTTTCCTGAGCTTTCAACCCCTATCAGGGGTCTTCATCAGAGGATAATGCTTAGACTTACAAGAATCAAAGGCAATATATAGCAACACATTCAGTTTGGGGGGGGGGACTGGGAAATGGGTTGTATAGTTTAATCATTGTTTATATGCCCTTCTTAAGTTGGCATATGCTGGGTTTATGTCCAAGTGTCTGTTGATGGCGTTTTCAACAGATAGCCAAGACTCGGCCAACTCTCTGGCGCCACACACACACACACACACACACACACACACACACACAAGGGGTGGGCGGTATGACCAAAATTCTATATCACAGTATTTTTCTAAATTATCCCGGTTTCACGGTATTCGACGTTATTTTTTTCCCCATGCATGAGTGGATGTTAACCACATTTTCCACTGCAATTACTGCAGTAGACTGGCTAAGAATAACCTGTTAGACTGTTATGAGAATTGTACATTGTATAAAAACACATTTTAATGTGCACACAAGTATTAATACAGGTCTGCATGGCCCCATAAAGTGATAGTTTTCAAGGGGGTGACACTAATGAAGAGAAGGAATCACATTGCATGACAGTTGCAGTCAAAATATAGAACCTTTTTATTGAACAAATTTTGCAAAAACAAACAGATTTTGACAACATATTTTCAACCATCCAAAGAGGCATTTAGACTTAGTGAAATATCCAGAGGTGCTTGTCAAAACTTGTATTGCACTGAACATGTCTTAGAAAAGTAATAGTAAATATTTGTTGTGAACCAACTACACTTTGTTAATGTTAACTCTCTCTGTCCACTGACACGTTAAAAAGTGACTTTTTCAACAACTTTACCATCAATAAACTGCATAATATTTAAACTAATAAAAAACAATAAAATAGTATTATTACTGATAGCTGCACTATTACTTCAAGACTTCAATCCCAGGTGCATTACACAGTATTCACCAAATTAAAATAAAACAAGTACAACTTTGTGATGACATCCTTGCCAACTGTACCATCATTTAGGCAAACTACATTAATATGGACCTTGCTTCAATCTAAGCTATATACATAAATAAAATAACTGCAACTTACATTTACTGTATAATGCTATTTGTGGTATAGCCCTACAGAAGTGCATTTGGACCACGGTGAAGAAAAAAAAAATACAGTAAAGAGGGAAGAAAAAAAACAAACTACCGGTATATGTCAAGAATAAAGTCGACATGCTGACTTTATTCTCGACATTTCCACTTTAATTTTGACACTTATGTCAAGATTAAAGTCAACATTTCCACTTTATTTTCAGTTTACTTCATAATTAAAGTAGAATGTCAAACTAAACTTCATCCTAAAATCAATGTTTACTTGATTTTCTCAAACCCCCGTCATAAGTTAATGCAGCACATTAAATGCTTTGTGTTGTGTTCCCCGACCCAGTTGTTAATCACTATGCTTCTTAAACTGACTTCCTATGCACTAAGAGGAGGCAGCAATCATCGCACAGAATCCATTCATTTCATGGTATTCCTGCTCTCTAAAAATTTAGAATGCTAAGATAAATACTTGATATTTTAATGATGAAATGCATTAAAGCAGGTATTAAAAAAGCACGGTAGGGAGACGGTAGTGCTGCTCCCTGGCAGTAAGGGGTCCCCCAGGTGTAAGTTCAGTGTAGAGACCTTTATGGCAGGTGTGACGAGGCTCCAAAAAACTGGATGTATGAATAGCTATCGCACAGGTTTAACTTAAATATTGTGTAAATGTTTTTTTTGATCTGGTGGTCGGAGACACTAACACAGAATTCAATGCATGTTCTTCTGAGCGGGCTTTCTTTATTGCACGCGTGCTGTCTCTATCTGACGTACCAAAACCCCAGTTGCTATCCTTCCTTTTTCTTCTTTCACCACATAACCACATAACCAGTCACCACACGATAAACGTCTTTGTGAAATTAAAACTAGTTATAAACTTAGCCCACGGAGTGTTCAGAACTTTAAAAAATATCTTCGTTTTACATGTTTAATTATGCCATCCATTCAGAGTTGCGCCCATCGCAGGATGAATACAAGCAAAACATACACTAGCAGGGTCAATATAGCACAACAAAACCCCACATCCTACATGACTTTGAAAGGAAACTGAAGCGCTGAGTAAACCCACCAGAAAAACATGCAAATGCAAGGCAGGCACGCCGCCGTGCCCCCATATGATTAATGCATGCTTTAATGCATTTCACCATGAAAATTATATCAAGTATTTATCTTAGCATTCTAAATGTTCAGAGAGCAGGAAGATCATGAAGTGAATGTATTCTGTGCGGCGATTGCTGCCGGCGCCTCCTCCTAGTGCAAGAAGAAGTCAGTTTAAGAATCACTTAACACAAAACATTTAATGTGCTATATAACTTATGACGGGGTTTGAAAACATGTCGTCACACTATTACACAGTACCCAGGTACATTACACTGTATTGAAAACAAATAAAACAAGTACAACTTGGCTTGCAGTATTATCCAATAGTATAGAAACAGTATTTACACATCTGACCTTTTAAAACTAAAGTATCTCCAGGATCTCTGTCCATTTTCACCACGCAGCATTCCTATGCTACCGCCCACTACTTGGTGGTGTAGCAGTGAAAAAGAGCCCTAGTGCAACAAATCTGTGTTTAGTGGTGTAGCAGTGAAAAAGGTCCCCACTTGCGCCACGTTCCGAACGTCGTTTAGGCAATTTAAACCGGTGTTGCGGTATAAGAAAAATCCATATCAAAAAAAAAAAAATTAAACGGTTTTCGGTATGAACCGGTATAACGCCCAGCACTAATATACACACACACACATATATAATAATATAATATATAAAACCCGTTTTAAATTTTAAATGCATACAAGAATCACATAAATTTGTTTATTGCATCAAGGCTTTTTGACTGTCAGGATCCTCTATTTCAACAAAATGCAAAAATTTTTTTTTTACTAAATTATAAAATGCTCTGGTTGAAATAGTGACCTTTGTGTTGTTAGGGTTGGTTTCGACCCAGTTATGATAATACGATGATAAAGCAATAATTAGAGCCAAAACTGAAATCCTAAGTGCACTGTCAGCTGACACACTGACGACCAGCTCCTCTCCTAATCATGTGAGCTTTCTCATTTGGCGTGGCTTTCCAGTATACCTGCACAAAAACAAAAACAAAGATGGGCATGTCCAGACATGTGAGATGAATTCACTCATTTGAGTGGCCATTTGACTTGCAGAGTGCACATTTACAATTTGCAGCATGCAAAAATGAGAAGATTTACAGTGAGCCAAGTTCTGGATCATATTTTTGGTGAAAATGAAGGAGACGACACAGAGCAGCATAGCGATTCAGATGAGCAGGTTTCTGAGGAGGAAGACAATGTGGAGTATTATCCAGAAGACGCACACATCTGAGTCGGATGAGGAGGTCACTGGTGATGAAGCTGCTCCTGCTGAAAGATTCAAGTCCAAAAATGGTAAGATCTTTTGGAGCTCAGTACCTCATGATGTACATGGCAGGGCAGCTGCTGCAAATGTCATCAAAATGACCCCTGGAATCACAAGGTTTGCTCTGACCAGAGTCGGTGACATCAAAACATGTTTTGAGCTATTTATGCCATTGTCACTAAAAAGAATCATCATTACTATGACGAACCTTTAAGGGAAAAAAAAAAAGTCCATGGCGACATGTGGAAAGACATTGATGAGGAATACCTGGATGCTTTCATTGGTGTTCTTCTTGCTGGAGTGTACAGATCCTGCAATGAGGCCACTGATAGTCTATGGGACGCATCAATAGGCAGAAATATTTTCCGGGCAACAATATCACTTCAGACATTTCAAATGATATCAAGAGTCCTCAGATTTGACAACAGAGAGAGCAGAGTGAGATCTGACAAGCTTGGTCCCATCAGGGATGTCTGGGAGAGATGGGTGCAGCTCCTTCCGCTGATGTTCAACCCAGGGCCAGAGGAGACAGTGGATGAACGTCTTGTCCCTTTTCGAGGAAAATGCCCCTTCCGGCAATACATACCCAGTAAGCCAGGGAAATACGGCATAAAAATCCGGGCAGCCTGTGACGCAAGAACCAGCTATGCCTGGAATCTACAGATTTACACAGGCAAAGCTGCGACTGGCATCCCTGAGAAAAACCAAGGAAAACGTGTGGTCCTTGATATGACCACTGGACTGCAGGGTCACAATATCGCTTGTGAATTTTTTTACCAGCTATGACCTCGGACAAGAACTTCTCAAGAGGAAACTTACCATGGTGGGAACAGTGAAGAAAAATAAACCTGAGTTGCCTGCTGAAATCTTGCAGGTGAAGGGCAGGGCTCCACTTTCCTCAGTTTGCTTTTACAGACACCACCACTGTTGTCTCATATTGTCCAAAAAGAAACCGGAATGTGATACAGCTGCGTCTTTGTGAAGAGTAGACATGAGTATCATCAGGAAGTGACAAAAAGCCGACAATTACCCACGACTATAACAAAAACAAAGGAGGAGTGGACAACCTGGACAAGCCGACAGCCACATACACATGCCAGTGAATGACCAGAAGATGGCCAATGGTTGTGTTTTGCAATATCCTTGATGTGTCTGCATATAATGCATTTGTGTTGTGGAGCCACATCCACCAAGGGTGGAACTCAACCAAAAAAAACAAGCGGAGACTTTGAGGAGTTGGGAAATTCCCTTGTCAAGCCACACATTAGGCGAAGGGAACGGGTGCCCCGAGACCCAGACGCTGCAGCCTTTGTCAGACAGCTGCAGAGCTCACCCAGCACTCCATCCTCACCAACACAGAGAGCAACACAGAGAATCTGCATCAGCATCCTCCTCAGCCAGCCCTGCCTCAACACCAACCGAAACAGCCCCAACCCCAGTCAGGCCACCTGATTCGAAAAGAAAGAGGTGTCAGGTCTGCCCAAGCAGTAAGGGCAGAAAGACAAATGTGTTTCAACTGCAAGAAATCTCTGCAAACAGTGTCACTTTTTGCCACACATGCCTCTAAACACACACATACACAAGCATGTTCTTGCACACAGAGGTTTTTACTCTGATTTAGCTTTGTATTAGTTTTGGAACTTGTAATTGATTTCTATTTGTTTGATATTCTTGATTGGTTTTTATTTGACCATGCAAATATATTTTGTGTCATGACCTGTTCTGCTTTTCATTTTTTTCAGTTTAAATTAAAGTTCTATTGCTGAAAAAAAATATTTTTTTGCCTTTTCTTGATGTAAATATCTATGGGTCGAAATTGACCCGTAACACCATAGATGTCACTTTAGTTAATATTAAAATGAAAAAATAAATAAAACAAAATTTATTTAAGAGATGTGTTCTATACCCCTCAGTATTAGTCAGGTAACACAAGAACCTTTTATTTATTAATATGATTCTCTTGAGGTTCATTTTACCATTTTTTTTTTTTTTTTTTTTTTTTTTTAAATTGAAATCAAGGGGTATACTGACAAAAAAAGGCGCAGAGGCCCACAAGTATTAAAACCAACATTTTAATGGATAAGGAAGCCTAACAAGGTAACCAAGAGATGAAACAAATTGGATGATAGCTTACTGTTTTTAGTGTATTTTATAGCTGATTTAATACATGGGTCAAAGCCAAACCGTTAACATAAGAGAACAGAATGCTAACATAAGAGGAAGGTTAAGAAGAAAACTTAAATTGAGGGAAAATATACCAATAACATTTTGTTAAGGATCTGTTTTTTTGTGAAGCAGCCTTAACACAGCTTTTCCGCTGTTTTATAAACGAACGCCATATAAGGTCTTCCTTTTTCCTTGCTTCGCCAAGGAAGGAGCCTTTTTATTTAATCCACGGGTTCTTCGCTTTTTTTTTTTTTTTTCCTTTTTCACGATTGTTATAGTTCTGTTTGTATACCACGTTGTCAGTTCAGCACTCTGGTTGTAATATGACCAAGCCGTGCAAGCTTACTGTTAAGAATGCAACGTATAGTTGTACAGGAGAAAAGCAATCTTGCCTCAAATCAATGGCAACCTTTTGTAGGTCTATGAACTTAATTTAAACTTCGGGTTTACACGGTGCTTTCTTTCCGACGTGCTGCGTTCTACGCGAGGTTAGCCAAGACCCGGCACTTAAGTTTCTCACTACAGCAATTTTTAATCCGTTACAAAGTCATCCAAAGTGTTGTTTATACCTCGTGTCTTCTCATTAAACTTGTATCTCGCAAATATGGTATTGCAAATGGCAGCGGTAGCGTTTCTATAAACTTAATTTAAACTTACGTTTTACACCGTGCTTTGTTTCCGCAGTATAGAAGTGATCACTCGTGCTGCATTCAGTCAGTTCACGTGAGCCGCTCTCTTGTGCCTTCTCAATTGTGTAATGAATGTTTTCTTCAGGGTTCTTCCTTGTTTTCAGTTCACGTGATTACGTAGGAGGCGTGATAACGCGATACGCGACTCCGCCTCCTCCATTACAGTATATGGACCAAAAAAAAAAAAAAAAAAAAAAGAGGTTCCAGTTATGACCGTTATGCTTTGAATTTCGAAATGAAATCTGCCTAACTTTTGTAAGTAAGCTGTAAGGAATGAGCCTGCCAAATTTCAGCCTTCCACCTACACGGGAAGTTGGACAATTAGGGAGGAGTCCGTCAGTGAGGGCTTTGCCTTTTATTAGTATAGATATACTCGCAAAATACCCGCGCATCGCAGCGGAGAAGTAGTGTGTTAAAGAGGTTATGTAAACATATATACACACACATACATATATACACATATATACACACATACATATATACACATATATACACACATACATATATACACATATATACACACATACATATATACACACATACATATATACACACATACATATATACACACATACATATATACACACATACATACATATATATACACACATACATACATATATACACACATACATACATACATATATACACACATACATACATACATATATACACACATACATACATATATACACACATACACACACATACATATATATACATATATACACACATATATACACACACACACACACACACACACACATCCCCGTGTTTTGCAGCGGCGAAGTACTGCTTTTAAATTTTTTAAGAAGAAAACTTAAATTGAGTGAAAATATACCAACAATAATTTGTTAAGGATCTGTTTTTTGTGAAGCTGACTTCACACAGCCTCTCCGCTGTTTTTACGATTGTTCTGTTTGCATACCACGTTGTCAGTTCAGCACTCCAGTTGGCATATGACCAAGCCGTGCAAAGTTACTGTTAAGAATGCAACGTATAGTTGTACAGGAGAAAAGCAATCTTGCCTCAAATCAATGGCAACCTTTTGTAGGTCTATGAACTTAATTTAAACTTTAGGTTTACACGGTGCTTTCTTTCCGAAGTACCTGCACTCATGAATATGTCTGTATGCGTCAGTTGCTCAAATCCCCGCGGTTCGCACCGGCAAAGTTCTGCTTTTAAATTTTTATTAAGAAAAGAAAACCTTTTAAAATTGAGGGAAAAATACCAACAACAGTTTAAGGATCTGTTTTTTTGTGAAGCTGCCTTCACTCGAGTGATCACTTCGAGCGGACTTGCTGGCTAACCATAAGCGTTACCTGGTAGGTAACCACCCATACAATCAGATTGTGAATCAGACTACGAATGCCGTGAATGTAATTACCCCGATCTACATGCTGTCAAATAAACGAACCACACGCCGTGGCGCAATTTTAGGGGCTTCGCCTCTAGCGCCGACGTCCGAGGTTCAATTCCCGTAAGGGAGTGAAGTGAGTGGGTGGTTACCTACCAGGTAACGCTTATGGTTGGCCAGCAAGTCAGGTAACATCAGCCACGGTGCCTTCAGTTGTGAGAAGCAGATCATAGAATGGATGAAAATAGTTTACTGTCAAATAATGCAAAGAGTACGCGACACGTCTTTCCCCCTTATTCTTGGCTCATCAGGCGTACACACATTGCACTCGCTTACGGTAATCGAACCTCGGACGTCAGCGCTAGAGGGGCTTCGCAGCGGTGAAGTATTGCTGTTAAATTTTAATTAAGAAAAGAAAAAACTTAAATTGTGTCTTAAAAAGAGGTGTAAAG